>NC_081195.1:68328881-68468881 GCF_902713425.1 Acipenser ruthenus
TTAACGAGTCAATACACTATTAAAGGGAAGATGTATCCTTAAGTGATATACTTAAAATGTAATGCTAACGGATGAGACGTAAAATCGAGGTCCTTTTGTAAGTGACTGCAGCAGCAGTTGTTGATGCATAGTTCACCCCCTAGTCTCTGTAAGTCACTTTGGATAAAAGCGTCTGCTAAATGATTAATTAATTAATTAATTAATTAATTAATTAATTAATTAATTAATTAATTAAGGTGTTTTATTATTATTTATTTCTTAGCAGACGCCCTTATCCAGGGCGACTTACGATTGTTACAAGATATCACATTATTTTTTACATACAATTACCCATTTATACAATTGTTTTTTTACTGGAGCAATCTAGGTAAAGTACCTTGCTCAAGAGTACAGCAGCAGTGTCCCCCACCTAGGAATGAACCCACGACCCTCCGGTCAAGAGTCCAGAGCCCTAACCACTACTCCACACTGCTGCCCACTACTGTTTTATGCAACCAGCCCCTGGACTGGATGGCTCTTGAGGGCCAGAGTTGTGCACCACTGCTCTGAAGCCACAGGATTAAAGCTGAGGTGAACGTGGTTTCAGGATACTAGGTTTCAGGCCACTGCATGGCACACCAGGGAAGACTTGGGGTTTGATACAGCAAAAAACATTTCTTGAAGTGGCTTTGTGCTCCCTCAGCACTGATCAGCACTGCCTTGTGTCTCATTTTCAAGGCTTGTGGTTATTCAACAACAGTCCACACCTTGCCTTAGCTTGTTGCCTAATTATTGCACTGCTGATAGCAATGCTGAATGCTTCCTTTTATAAAGCACTACAGAGCCTCAGTAACTGTAGTTCAATCATCCTGCAGGAGTTCGGGAGGCATGGCAACAGGGGAGGCACAGATCAAGTAACACACACCCATACAACTGAAATACATGCAGCTGCTGACAGCATGTAATTTAATTTCAAATCAAATCCATTCCTGGGGAAAAGTTATTTTGTTTAATATGGAAAAGCTTGGGCCGATTTGGCCAGAAACCCACTCTATCTAATACTTCAATTAGCTGGGTCTATTTTCCCTGTGTAAAATAATTCAATATATATAAATTGTTTTTCAGCTATTACATTTTTAATAAAACTTACTGGCTCCAACTCAGGGTGGTGACATGTTATCAAAGGACAGAGCTGACAAAATAATCATATTGCTGGACATCTTTACCTAATACAAATTACTGTCCCTACCCAATTCGAAATACTGACATTTCAGCAATGACCAGCAATAAGCAGCTGTAATGGTACCTGCTGGTCAAAGCTAGTGGCTTGCTGGTTTTAAGCTGCTTGTGCTGGTTCGGGAGACTTGGTGCTGGTTGTGGAACTGGTTACATTGGTCCAAGGAAAATGAGGTCCTATGTAATTACACACTTGTCTACTCTCCTAAATGAATATTCAGAAAACCTCACTGCTGCTCAGTAAATACATATTTGCTCCAATTTCCAACTTTTAGTTGGTCAATAGTTGCTGACATGTTCAGTAGTGTTATATTATTCAAATTATTATTTAAATAAATGTTCAAGTTTCATTGCAATTAATGAACAAAATGTGCCTGTATGCTGTACTGTACTGCACATGTGATGAATGCAGAGACATTGAAAACATGTGAGTCATGTGAGAAGAAAGGACTCCAACTCCCAGAATGCTTTGGCTCTACACGCAAGTCAAGAATGATTCTTTGTACTTACAGCTCCGGGGTGTTTCTTACAGGGCTCTAAAGACACCGAGGTCTCTCCGTTCCTCCAGCTGTCATCGCCTATCTCGTCACTCAACAGAAACTCTCCCAGCTTCTGGACGCTAGGAAGAGGCGGGGCAAGGTCATTATTTACTGAAACACGTACTGAGCCAAATCAATACACAGGATCTATCTACACAGACGCAGACACATTAAATAAATAATGAATGACAACTTTGTACTGACTATGTAGATGCCACACCTAAACCAGTGCTAATGGAAACAGTGCAGTAATAAATCAAACAAAAAACGGAATGAACTGTTTAATAACTATAACATATAAAACTATGGATATTCAAACTCAGGGTAAATTCAGATTACAGACATGTAATTACATACTTATCCCACCAGCTAAGAGCAGGACAGCAGGGCATACTGGTAGTTACACAGTTATTACCTTATTAGGTGGTTAAACATGCACCACCCTCTACTGTAATATTTGTGTTTGGTGCCGCTGTATATGAACTAAACTAAAACTTACTAGTGAATGCCTACCAAGTAATAAACACATGATAATGTATTAAAAAAAGAGATTAAAATCATTATTTAAATCTTCTATCAAATTCTTGTAATCATTTCAGCCTCAGTAATTATAATTATAATTTATTTCTTAGCAGACGCCCTTATCCAGGGCGACTTACAAGATATCACATTATTTTTACATACAATTACCCATTTATACAATTGGGTTTTTACTGGAGCAATCTAGGTAAAGTACCTTGCTCAAGGGTACAGCAGCAGTCTCCTCCACCGGGGATTGAACCCATGACCCTCCGGTCAAGAGTCCAGAGCCCTAACCACTACTCCACACTGCTGCCCTATAATGATACCCAGATCATGTTCTGACAGTAATTTCTTCAGATCTCAGAAATGCCCCTCTCCAATTTCCTCCTGGAGAAGCACGAAAGGTGGTGCTGAGTCAAAGCATTGGATTTACATGGGCTGCGACTTAAATCCAAACAGCGTCAAAAAGCGTGTGTGTCTTAATGTACAGGCCCTTGTCTGCAGGGCTATTGTGTTAATACGATATGAAAACCCTGTAGACCTTTTGGGGGTCTGTATCCTTTCTTACCTGACGATGGCTTTGACTGCGAACCTGACGACAGTGGACAGCAGGAAGAGTGGCGTGACCAGGATGTGGAACAGGGCTAAGGATGCGAATGCCGCGGCTGGGCTCAGCTCTGTATTACTGGTGTAGGCGTGGGTCACGAACGTCTGTAAAATAAGGGAAGGGCCTATATAACCATTGCATGAACACTCGGATTCATATTAAACAGAGGGCCTAAACTGAAGCATGTCCAGGGACTAGAACAGTTCTCACAGGGGAATAGACAGATTTTAAAACTACTACAGAGCTAGCACAAAGCTACTGTATCTTGTTTGTTTTTATACTGATACAATAGCTTTTGCACTTGTTTAAAAAAAAGGCCCATTAGTTTGAAAATTGTATTGTTTTCATTTAGATTTTTTGGTTTGTTTGTTTGTTTGTTCGTTTGTTTGCGTGTTTGTTTATTCTAGGGCAGGGGTGGCCAGCCCTGGTCCTGGAGAGCCACAGGGTCTTCTGGTTCATTAGCCTGTCCGTCTATCCCTGGGGGGGCAGCCCTGGTCCTGGAGAGCCGCATGGTCTTCTAGTTCATTAGCCTGTCCGTCTATCCCAGGAGGGGCAGCCCTGGTTCTGGAGAGCCACAGGCTCTTCTGGTTCATTAGCCTGTCCATCTATCCCGGGAGGGGCAGCCCTGGTCCTGGAGAGCCGCATGGTCTTCTAGTTCATTAGCCTGTCCATCTATCCTGGGGGGGGGGGCAGCCCTGGTCCTGGAGAGCCGCATGGTCTTCTGGTTTTCGTTCCACCCAAGTTCTCAATGACTTCACTGAACCGATTACACCGTGTAACAATTTTTTTTTTTTTTTTGTTCCTGGGTAGTAAGTGTTATTTCCTAATTGCTTATGTCTCAAAAGTATAGAAAATGGCTATTATTCCCCACAAACTTTGCTTTTGTGACCAGGACAGTGATATTTTGAAATTTACCTATTTTCCAGAACATTCCAGATAGATTCAGTGCTGAGTAAACTTGGAGTAACTTCTAGAACTTTCTAGAACTTTCCAGTAATATAAATAGTAGTATAAATACAGGGGCTTTAAGCTCACCATTTCAGTTTAGTTTCAGCTGCCTAAGTGGATACATATCTGCATTTTTCTGAGATGGCATCAAGAGGCTGCAAGCATCCGGCAGACGCATTTTGAGACTTTAAAATGGTGGCATTCCTGCTGGGTCTCCAAGGCGAATTTTACCAAGTTTCCCTGCTATCTTTGCCTTTGGAACAGCAGGGACACCAAGGCGCACTACCACAGGCAGGACTGGCCACAGTGGACCGAGTTCTCTGTGGGGAGGAACAACGTCAAGTGGGAGCCACTGGTGGACTCCCAGAAGGTGCTGATGCCACCACTGCACATCAAATTGGGCCTTATGAAACAATTTGTCAGAGCTCTAGATAAGGAGTCGGCAGCCTTCAAGTACCTTCAAGACTTCTTCCCTAAGCTGTCTGAGGCAAAGGTCAAAGCCGGTGTCTTCGTCGGACCGCAGATAAAGAAGATCCTGGAGTGCAATGAATTCCCCAAGAAGCTCACTAGTAAGGAGAAAGCGGCTTGGAACAGCTTTGTCGCAATGGTTCGGGGCTTCCTGGGCAATCACAAGGCCGAAAACTATGTGGAGCTGGTTGAGACTCTGGTGAAGAACTACGGCACAATGGGCTGTAGGATGTCCCTCAAAGTCCATATCCTTGATGCTCATCTTGATAAATTCAAGGAGAACATGGGAGCGTACTCGGAGGAGCAAGGCGAGCGCTTCCACCAGGATATACTGGACTTTGAACGCCGCTACCAAGGACAGTATAACGAGAACATGATGGGAGACTACATTTGGGGGCTGATTCGTGAAAGTGATTTACAGTATAATCGTAAATCTCTAAAAACTACTCACTTCTAAATCTTTTGTAGTCATTTTTGTATTACTTTAGTATAAATACATGTTAATTTGGATTCATATGTTGTTTATTTCTGACTTTATGTGAACGAAAAGACACAAATTCGCCCGTTTTCTCATTGGAAATAGGTAAATTTCAAAATATCACTGTCCTGGTCACAAAAGCAAAGTTTGTGGGGAATAATAGCCATTTTCTATACTTTTGAGGCATAAGCAATTAGGAAATAACACTTACTACCCAGGAACAAAAATTGTGTTACATAGTGTTATTTTCTTAATTGGTCAACACTAACATATTTTCCAGGTCTTTAGCCATTGATGATTTAAAGACACCCAGAAAACCTGCAGGATTGTGCCTCTCCAGGACCAGGGTTGACCAGGTCTAGCAAATGCAATAACTTACCGCTAACACAGCTGCTATCGGGATGGCAGCATTCATGAAAACTGTGGAAGGAAATGAAAGAAAAGAAATATCGATTACCGTGCAATGTAAAACTGAATATATAAATGCTGTGTCTTTTGGGAGTGGCATCCTGTAGCTATCATGTATTTGCACAAACATTTCTCAGTTTCGTATGGTTGAGGTAGATATGACTGTCAACATTAAGTTCAACACTGAGATATATGAGTACACTTAATCAATCCCATGAACATACTAGTGCCTTCAATTTAAAGTCATCCTTACAAGAAAAAAAATGCAGTATATTGAAGTGTAATAAATGGGATGGGACAGTATATATATATATTTCTTTTTTTACTAATTTTTATTGGAAAATCCATATATATATTGTGACAAAAAAATGAAATACATGCCAGAACATATGTATGAAACAGTACAGTTTGTCAATGTATTAAAAACTAAATTAAAAAGTATTTAGGAATATATTATCCAGTAAAAGAACAGCATCAATTCTTGATTGTGTTCCATATATTCCTCTATATGTAATATTCTGAGATTCTGAAATAATAATAATAATAATAATAATAATAATAATAATAATAATAATAATAATAATAATAATAAATATGACACTGAGTGACATTGGGGACATTGGAAATGTTTGTCATTGAATTGAAGTTTCCTTTTGAGTGTTTATTGCTATGGATGATAGTGTACATATACAAATATATATTGTGGATAAGTGCAACATACTGGGCTACATTCTCACCATGTACTCCACATAGTCATTAGCTTACATTTAAGAGAAACGAGTAAGAGATACCTTCAGACTATCACAAGCCTCTAAATTAAATGTCTGCGCTCTGTATCTGTGCTAGTGGCGATTCGCAGTGAAGAGCTTTGAGAATCCAGCCCATTGTGTACCAACACTGTACATTAGAAGCGGTGTTGGTTATTACAGTCTATTGAATGATCTGGACCCCCTAGCCTATGTGAGCAGGGTCACTGACGTCCTGAAGATCCTCTTACTGGACAGCGAGGTGTAGAGCGCAAACGTTTTGAGGCTGGTGAGCTCCTTCACTCTGGTCTCCTCCACACTGCTGCAGAAGATGTTCTCCCAAGCATACAGCTTCAGCAGCTTGATGCCCTTCAGAATCTCATTGGTCTTCTTCAGCCTGTCTGTGGAGTAATCCTGGGAAAAGGGATACGACAAGATGACCTCTCCAGGAAAATGTAGTGTAGATACTTCAAGGAAATATATTTCTGTATTACACTTCTTTAATGTGGTCCATGAAGAAACTGGCACAATTCAAATTAAAAAAAAAAATGTAATCTACTAATCAGTTCTTAAAGGTGTGTTAAGGTAGCAGAGCTATGTCATACATAGAGAAAAAAAATATTACACTGTAATCAATCAAATGAAAACTCATAACAGATTAAACTGTGCAAGGATGGTGCCTAGATAAGGAAGGCTTCCATGCATACTTTGTGCAAAGCTTGCTGTTGTTTTTTTCTAAATTTAAACCTTGCAAATTTCTTGAGTGTCCCCTTGCACCATCCAAGCATAACCCTTTTATCGTATGCAATGTAATCCCTCCTTATCGTTGTATCATTCTTGCTTAGATCCACCTTCAAACGTGCACTCATGGCCTTCGGTTTGAATGGTATGGGCAGTACTCACCAGGGTGCTCTTCTGTGCATCAGCCAGCTTGGTTGCTATGAAGTACTGAATTGGAGCTAGGAGCACTATCACACACGCACCAATCAGAGCGCTGAAACCCAGCAGGTAATGCAAGAGGATAACTCCCATGATGATCTGTGGCAGACAAATCAAAACTGGATTTGCATTAGCTTACATCAGGGCACTTTTCTTAAGACTCAAATATAGGGTTTATCTACAGTATATTTTATAAAGGCAATCACATATGATTACATATTATGAGTATATGTGTATTAAACTTCACAGTGGCCATTTAAAAGTCTGATAAGGTAAACAGGTAAATATAAGAAATCCTGCGGAATTTGAAAATCTGCTTATAATTTGCAAAACAGGCACTATACTTGGTAACTGTAGGTTTGGAATTAAACAATAGTTTGATAAACTGTACATGACATATTTTTGTAATTGACCACCACAGTGGGGCTAGCTCATGGAAGCTTCCATTCTTCTAGAATCTTACTTCTATGCTCTACCTGCACGGGCATAGCCCACAAATTTGGGCACAGGAACAGGAACCACATGAGCTGGTTTGTTTCTATGGCGACCAGGTTGTTGATCTGCCCCAGGGTCATCTCTCCCATGGACATGTTGGACGTGGAGAGGCGGAGCATCTTGTTGTATATCATAGCCTGCATTGGGGAAGAGAGCAGCTTTGGAGGTAGATGGGGCGGTGGGTCAGGCAGGCTGGCAGTGCTTGATTAACGGGTTTAGTCAGGTAATGCAATGCGATAGATAATTTATTAAAGCATAGACTAGACAACACTACAACATTATCCATATTGTACACTACAGTTTTTTGCCTTTGGTATTCCTGCCCATAAATGAGCTTGCAGATAAGTGGAGAGGCTGACCGTAGGGAAGCCATGGGCAGGGGGGCAGGATAGCTGCCCTCCCCTGTTAGACAAAGGCAAAAAGCAGGTGGAGGCTGGGGAGGAGGAGGCAGACTCTGACGCACAGAGAGGATGTAATTGATTGAAGTAAGATATAAATCCTTGGACGTATTGTTTATCGAGGATGAATAAGATACTATATATTCGATTGATGATTTGATATTGGAAGTGGCTAAAATATGCTTGAGGTTTACGTGATTGGATCTAAAGTTAAAGTGAGTTCTCTGCCTGAACCACCACTTTGCTTAATTTCCATCATATGAGCATCATTGTTTTAAAAGGTTATAGAACACACTGCAGTGTTTATAAGAAAAGCATCACTTCAGCCATGCTGTATCCAATGGTGGCATTATTGTGGCGATTCACTTTTAGATTTGTATTCAGAAATAAATGGATGTATCGTAATTCAACATTGAAAACACTCCTCAGCTTTTTGATATTAACATCCTTTTAACATCCTTAAAGGGAAAGTCTCATTGGGAACACTTGACATGAGACTTCCCCTTTAAATGCTACTACGAATACATCAAACAACGGATTGTAGAGATCAATGAGCCACACAGAGCTCAAGGTCCATCATTCCTGCTCTAAACCATCACAGACCAAGTTAGTGCATGACCTTTGTGAGGGCCCTATTTCAATGTTTTTTTTTAATGATTATTATAACAGAACCAATTAACCTTGCAGAAAACCAACAGAAGAACGGCCATAGCTTACCAGCAAGGCCCCACGAAGGTTGATTCCTGTTTCAATGGTCACGTAATAAGAGGCCTGTAAAAATGTCCTCTGGAGAATTAGAGCCAAGAAGAGGAGGACTGCCAGAACAAAAGTGTTCTCCAGCAGCTCATGAGACGACAAGAAATAGACACCCAAACCACTTGCCTGAAAACAAAGAAATAAATAAACACTGCAGTTGACTGCGGAAGCACAAGTCAACTAAATGATTTATTTCAACCTTAACCACATACCAGACAGTAAGAGATACCCGGGAGGTGTTCTGAGCTGTATTAGTTTGATGCATTGTGTTCATTTGAGTGTTATATTGCGTACACACAACTACTCTACCTGCTGTATATGCAGAACAACTTGTTTTGAATTCTGGCCAAACCGTTCTATATTAGGCATGAAAATAAAAATCATGTAATTGTTTGAAACACACACACACACTTTTATTACTTATTCTATTACATTACCCAGGTGGCTGTTTGAGCTTTCAATCAGCTATGTTTTGCCCCATATGGCTTAAAAGCAAAATATATATATCCTCCTTAAACACAGCACAGACAGTGAGAGTGCGAGAGTGCGAGGAGAGGCAGGAATTTTATTGAGTCTCCTTAAACACAGCATAGAGAGCGAGAGTGCGAGAGTGCGAGAGTGCGAGGAGAGGCAGGAATTTTATTGAGTCTCCTTAAACACAGCACAGACAGTGAGAGTACGAGAGTGTGAGAGTGCGAGGAGATGCAGGAATTGTCCACGTCACAAAGATATGCAGGGCCTCTGTAGCCAGGCTTTGCTGTCCCTAGAACTACTGTTTTCCTTATGACAGTTTACTATGGTATTTTTGCACTGTATTTTTGTAGTTTTACAATGCTTTTACCATGGCTTTACTATGCATTTATCATAGTTTATTCTGGTTTGCCATGTTAATTAATGTGCTTTACAATACCTCTCTGTTCTTTACAATGCTTCCCTATACTTTATTACACTTTGCTACACTTTTACTGTGAGAAAATTTTATAAGGATTATGCTGTGCTTATTATTCATAAAAAAGTGGTCACTAGCTTTTCAAATTCAAAACCACAATAATAATGATATTAACAATAATAATAATCACTGAATTAAAAAACCTTAAAGTACCATTGAAGTTGTCTCGTAGTGCCCTGTCATTGGAGATCATTTGTGAACGAGAGGGTCAAACAATAGATTGTGTCCAAAAAAAACTTCTATACTGAAACATCAAGATACAGCACATTGCATCACAGTACCTCGCTCTGCCTGTGAGGAATGCGTACAGTGCCCTGTGTGTGGAGTGCACAGTAGGAATGCGTACAGTGCCCTGTGTGTGGAGTGCACAGTAGGAATACGTACAGTGCCCTGTGTGTGGAGTGCACAGTAGGAATGCGTACAGTGCCCTGTGTGTGGAGTGCACAGTAGGAATACGTACAGTGCCCTGTGTGTGGAGTGCACAGTAGGAATGCGTACGGTGCCCTGTGTGTGGAGTGCACAGTAGGAATGCGTACGGTGCCCTGTGTGTGGAGTGCACAGTAGGAATGCGTACAGTGCCCTGTGTGTGGAGTGCACAGTAGGAATGCGTACGGTGCCCTGTGTGTGGAGTGCACAGTAGGAATGCGTACGGTGCCCTGTGTGTGGAGTGCACAGTAGGAATACGTACAGTGCCCAGTGTGTGGCGTGCACAGTAGGAATACATACAGTGCCCTGTGTGTGGAGTGCACAGTAGGAATGCGTACAGTGCCCTGTGTGTGGAGTGCACAGTAGGAATGCGTACGGTGCCCTGTGTGTGGAATGCACAGTAGGAATGCGTACGGTGCCCTGTGTGTGGAGTGCACAGTAGGAATGCGTACGGTGCCCTGTGTGTGGAGTGCACAGTAGGAATGCGTACGGTGCCCTGTGTGTGGAGTGCACAGTAGGAATGCGTACAGTGCCCTGTGTGTGGAATGCACAGTAGGAATACGTACAGTGCCCTGTGTGTGGAGTGCACAGTAGGAATGCGTACAGTGCCCTGTGTGTGGAGTGCACAGTAGGAATGCGTACAGTGCCCTGTGTGTGGAGTGCACAGTAGGAATGCGTACAGTGCCCTGTGTGTGGAATGCACAGTAGGAATACGTACAGTGCCCAGTGTGTGGCGTGCACAGTAGGAATACGTACAGTGCCCTGTGTGTGGAGTGCACAGTAGGAATGCGTACAGTGCCCTGTGTGTGGAGTGCACAGTAGGAATGCGTACGGTGCCCTGTGTGTGGAATGCACAGTAGGAATGCGTACGGTGCCCTGTGTGTGGAGTGCACAGTAGGAATGCGTACGGTGCCCTGTGTGTGGAGTGCACAGTAGGAATGCGTACGGTGCCCTGTGTGTGGAGTGCACAGTAGGAATGCGTACGGTGCCCTGTGTGTGGAGTGCACAGTAGGAATGCGTACGGTGCCCTGTGTGTGGAGTGCACAGTAGGAATGCGTACGGTGCCCTGTGTGTGGAGTGCACAGTAGGAATGCGTACAGTGCCCTGTGTGTGGAGTGCACAGTAGGAATGCGTACAGTGCCCTGTGTGTGGAGTGCACAGTAGGAATGCGTACAGTGCCCTGTGTGTGGAGTGCACAGTAGGAATGCGTACAGTGCCCTGTGTGTGGAGTGCACAGTAGGAATGCGTACAGTGCCCTGTGTGTGGAGTGCACAGTAGGAATACATACAGTGCCCTGTGTGTGGAGTGCACAGTAGGAATGCGTACAGTGCCCTGTGTGTGGAGTGCACAGTAGGAATGCGTACAGTGCCCTGTGTGTGGAGTGCACAGTAGATATACGTACCGTGACGTTCTTCTGCTCGCTGCTCTCGGGGCTGTTCCTGCCGCCGAGCCGCATGAGGATGCAGTAGATGCAGAGCGGTCCAGCGAAGCCCAGCAGGTCGGCCAGGTAGCGGAAGGTGCTGCTAAGGAGGATGGGCCTCCCGAACGCATGGTACATGGACCTCCAGATAGATGGGCTCTTGTCAGCCTGGTCTGCCACCATCTTCTAACAACAGACAGCAGACAGGACAGTAAGAGAACACACTCACTAGCCTTGAGAACTCACAATCCTGAGCATCAATCTTCCACAAGCACAGATTCAATCAACAGACAGCAGACAGGACAGTAAGAGAATACACTCACCAGCCTTGAGAACTCACAAGCCTGAGCATCAATCTGCCACAAGCACAGATTCAATCAACAGACAGCAGACAGGACAGTAAGAGAACACACTTACCAGCCTTGAGAACTCACAAGCCTGTGCATCAATCTGCCACAAGCACAGATTCAAGCTGTATTGCTGTACATTCTGAGATGAGTGATTCATGAAATCCATTTTGTTTAGCACTCATTTATGAATAAACAAAAACAGGCTTTTAATGTTTTTCATTTTTGTACACTGCATTTATACCTCCTTTCAAACCTATATATATAGAAGCTAATTATTAAAATAGTGAGTTTTCAGTTTATCAATTACTGGTCTTCTTCATTAAGTATTTCTAGTGATTGATGAGTATCCTACTAGATCTTAACTCTCCTTGGATATGGAGCTGTTTGCTGGTTTTGAATTCTTTCATACAGAGCCGGAGAGATGGTCATCATGGCTCCCATTTGTCCGATAATATCAGTTCACCAGTCATTATCATTATAAGACAGAACATACCTACAGTAGCAGAGTTTCCCCAACTACAGCGTTATACAGGGGGAGCCCAATAGCCCAAAAGTAAATAAACTCCAGTCAAATGTGAATGGTGGCACCTAGTCTCCTGACACCAAGCACCAAACACACCTCAGCAAGGTTGCGTGACTAACCCTTTGCTCCTCATAGGCGTCCTTCAGGCGTATGTAGTTAGTCAAAGCCCTCATCGCAATGGGCAGTTTCCCGATCTTCTTCAGGTCAATCGGCCTCTTGTGCGCGCCGATGATCAGCGGGTTCATCCACCAGTACGTGGCCTTGGACAGTAAATTTACAAACGGCTGCAAGAATCTGACGCCCAAATCTTGCAGGTCCTCTGGGGGCTTTACTTTCTGAGGGTTTGCAAAAAAGACATACCTCTGGAAAAAAGACAGGTACAACTGAAAGTGTTAGGAACTGCCTCAGCTCGGATCAGACAGGTACAACTGAAAGAGTTAGGAACTGCCTCAGCTCGATACAGGGTGGTCACGCCGTCACTAACCCTGGCATTCAATTAGAATTACAGTGCCGCTATCCTTACAGCGGCTTTTAAAAACAGGACAAAATAACTAAAACTATGATAACTGTATCAACTGCATTTAATAATAACACTGCAAAACATGACAACAAAACTGCAGTTACCTTTAACACAGTTGTTGTTTGATTTATCATTTTGTATATAAGTTGCCATAAAGATGTCAGCGCCAAAATTCAAATTGAATTCTCAGGGAATTGAAAGCCAAAGCTCTTAACTCTAAAGTGTCATCAGCGCAACACAGCCAATAAAGTTATACAACTAGAAATAAACAACTCACACATGTGACTGAGGAGCTAGTGATTAGTCTTAGGGTTCCAGTTTGTTTTAGAATTGTAAAAAAAACCTTTAAAAAGCTACCTTGAACAAAAACAACGGGCAGGACGGGCTACGACGCGTTCCAACTATAGATGGGAGAACATTAAAAACAGAAGAATGCAGCACTTTATTTTATGAAAAGCATCCTTTAACTGGGTTAGGAGCAAGAAGCAAAGTGCAAAGGGTTCACATTTGTATAGCACCCTGTATAGTGTGTATGTTACCCTTCATACATTTCCAGTGAGACTGCATTATGTCAGTTCTGCTGCGATTGTAAATAGCAAGGACTCAACGGAGCTAGAAAGCCTTCATGGACAGACAGTCAGACAAAGAAAACTCTTTAGCCTGTGATAAGCAATGCTTTAAGTGCTTTTTCATACCTCGATCCCGTCTATCACTACAGTCTTCAGTTCCGCACAGCATGTGTACATGAAACACTCTGCCTTAGACTTACCCTGACCCTGATCACATTGATCTCCACTGCCATCAGCAGTCCATACAGAATGACCAGCATGGCTGTGATGCAGAACCTCAGGTGCTGGATCCCAAAGTTGTGCTCGTAGTACTTCACCAGCTTGATGGTCTTCGTGATAAACGCCAGCACCCAGTAGATAAACAGGGCTGTGGAACACGAAGGACAAACATCATTCCCAGATAAACGACTGCGAATTCAACTGGGCGGCTGTGACAGAAAACAACAAGCAAGGAACCAGACGATTCGCTGGATCAGGGCAGGGGCGGCGGGGGGGGGGTAATGATAATATTAAAACGAATGCTGACTGACTGAGACACCTCGTCGCCACGCTAAGATCAGATGTTTATCTGGGATAACAAAACTATAAAGAAAAACCCAATGTGGTTCTAGAGTAGTGGTACTCACTTGTGGTTCTTCCAATCCATTCCAGTTCTTCAGGACTTTTGAAACTGTGCTAGGTTCCCTAGCCATTTTTGTTAATGCTGAATAATTGGGATCCTTTAAGAATTGACAAAGTTTTGAGAACAATCGGCTACCAGGAACTGGATGAGTATTGATGGCCTCTTCTTGGTCATGTTCTTATGTTTTTGGATCGCAGTTGTTTTATGATTAATTATCAATTAGAATCTAAAATAAAAACCCAACTGTAACACTGTGTATTAGAATGTGCATTAGCTAACACATGGAATAAAATACCTCCTGTCTAAAGGTACACTTTGTTTTTCATAATTGGAACGCATTACAGTCTTTTCATTAGCATAATTTCAAACAGACAGCCTCTCAAAAAAAAAAAAAGAAAAATCGTGCAAACAGCATCTGTAGAGCATTTTGGTGTGTGGCAAAGAATGAACAGAAAACAACACTGACTGATGATTGGCCGGCAAAATAATCACAACACAATAGGAATGAATTGGATTTGAAATATGCACACCTGCTCCTGGGCGTGCTGATCATGTATCTGGACGCAGTTCTCAGGTTTCACATGCCTGACACATCACACCCTGCCATGCTCAGCACACGCACTCACTGAAGATCCCAGCACGCCATTCACTTACCCAGGAGCAGCTTGGGGAAGTTGGAGGTTTCGATGTTGTGATAGTAGACTACAGACGTAGTGGCAGCTATGAACCCCATGAACGCAGGCAGGAAAAGGTGCAGGTGGCGGGATTTCATATACCTAAAAGGAAAGAAGGAATAGTAGTTCAAAAGCGTACAATCTCAATGCTAAGTG
Source organism: Acipenser ruthenus (assembly GCF_902713425.1). Taxonomy (NCBI): domain Eukaryota; kingdom Metazoa; phylum Chordata; class Actinopteri; order Acipenseriformes; family Acipenseridae; genus Acipenser; species Acipenser ruthenus. The sequence continues at coordinate 68,343,610 of NC_081195.1, forward strand.
GTCTTTGATATGACTTAGGTTACCTACTTCCAAATCAATACAAATGCCATTAATAGAAGATACTGAACATTTTCCAGTGAAGCTTCTGAATACTTCAAATAACTCTAAGTTCATATTTAATTCATTGACAAAGGGATTTTATACAGATAATTCAGAATGCAATGGAGTAACCCCATCTAAAGTGTTTTGCAGTATACTTTTCCATGCTTACAGTAGGTATTTACTGTACTTAGTACCATGGTTCATCATACTTCTATGTGATTGTCCTTGCTAGCCTATGCCTATCTATGCTTTAACTTTGCCTCTCTAAACTTTGCTAGGTGTGTACCATGGTACTGCATAAACAAGGTTCCATCCCAGGAAGCAAAGCAAAGGGAACATAGATTCTGTGTGGTCCAGTGGTTAAAGAAAAAGGCTTGTAACCAAGAGGTCCCCGGTTTAAATCCCGGCTCACTTACTGATTCACTGTGTGGCCCTGAGCAAGTCACTTAACCTCCTTGTGCTCCGTCTTTCGGGTGAGACGTTGTTGTAAGTGACTCTGCAGCTGATGCATAGTTCAGACACCAAAGTCTCTGTAAGTCGCCTTGGATAAAGGCGTCTGCTAAATAAACAAATAATAATAATTATGTGACTCACCCATCAGAAACGATCCCTTCAGCTGTTTCACACACATGGACGAACAGAAGTGTAAACGTTAGGATCCACCTCATGTTGTGTCCCGGGAAGTGTAACCAGGTGTTGTGATGGATCTGGACCTTAGAGCTCTGACTCCCCCAGCCTGAGCCAAGAACACAAAACAACGTCAGTGTGTTTTCAAAGCACCGCTCAGACCTGTATTACTTATCTACAACGTCAGTGTGTTTTCAAAGCACCGCTCAGACCTGTAGGACTTATCTACAACGTCAGTGTGTTTTCAAAGCACCGCTCAGACCTGTAGGACTTATCTACAACGTCAGTGTGTTTTCAAAGCACCGCTCAGACCTGTAGGACTTATCTACAACGTCAGTGTGTTTTCAAAGCACTGCTCAGACCTGTAGGACTTATCTACAACGTCAGTGTGTTTTCAAAGCACTGCTCAGACCTGTAGGACTTATCTACAACGTCAGTGTGTTTTCAAAGCACCGCTCAGACCTGTAGGACTTATCTACAACGTCAGTGTGTTTTCAAAGCACCGCTCAGACCTGTATTACTTATCTACAACGTCAGTGTGTTTTCAAAGCACCGCTCAGACCTGTAGGACTTATCTACAACGTCAGTGTGTTTTCAAAGCACCGCTCAGACCTGTAGGACTTATCTACAACGTCAGTGTGTTTTCAAAGCACTGCTCAGACCTGTAGGACTTATCTACAACGTCAGTGTGTTTTCAAAGCACCGCTCAGACCTGTAGGACTTATCTACAACGTCAGTGTGTTTTCAAAGCACCGCTCAGACATGTCGGACTTATCTGTGAAATATGTTGGAAATATTAGTTCTGGTTTAATGGAGTGTGAAACAAAGTTTTAAAATCAATTGCCTCCCCCTATATTAGCAATATTATTACCTTATCAGAGCAGGAACTGGTAACACTTTTTCAAAAAGGGTGCGTTACTAAATACTGTTACTGATGGCTTTATCTATAACATGCTATTGCTGCATGTGGAAGCACTGTATGTGGCTCAGTTGTGACTCTAAGTAGCATGGCTTCAGTCCATGAATAGTATATTAAGTGCTCACAATACTAGTACCCTAAAGAGGGTTAATACAGTGCAGCTTGATCAAGAAAACAAAGATAGACTTTTCACAATAGTGCATTCTCTCATCAAAATACAATGCAACGAAGACTGTGTGAATGTCATATTCTACAGCAAAGTCTCTGTGATTTTAATAAGGACTGATATGCCTGGACAAAACAGAGCACAACTGTAGGAAACTGTAAGTCTGCCTCCTGGCGCTGAGTGCATAAGGCAATCAGAATTTACTGTACGCAGGAAAATAAAAAAAGTTGCATTATTATAAAATACAGATTACCTCGCCTTTCAAAGCATTGCTTAAACTAGACTTTTTCCCAAAATAAGTCAAAAATGTATTTTATCCCTTTCTTTCTTCCTGGTCTCGTGTTGGAAGACACTTTCGCCTGGGCTGAATGCCCTTTAATGGGACTCACAGCTCAAGTCGTTCCTGTAATGTGATCCACACCAGTAGGCTTAGGGTGCGTTTGGAATTGTTACTTTGTCCTAATTATGGAGCAATTACCTAATGTTCTTTAATAAGGGACAGGGTTGGTTTTGGAGCATTATCTGAACAATTCTTTCAAGAGCGAAAGGAAGTTCATTTACATACCGATGAACAATATGGGGAAGGTGATGAACAGCAGGAAGACATGGGGGACCAGGTTGAGAGCATCAACAAAACAGCCATTGTCCAAGACCCCATCGTCCACACTGTAGGCTGAAGCATTATCGTTACCACAGAACGAGAGAGGCATGACTCTTGTTCAGCTCTGGAAGGCCTGGCTTGGGGGGAACAAGAGTACAATTAGAGGGAAGAGAGCAACAGCTGCTCAGGTGCTCAACCACAGTATAAAACATGCATTTCTGGGCCTGGTTAGCAATGAGCACTAATTCAGCAACGTAACCCACATCCCAAACATCCTCAGAGTTACGAACAAACCCCACACTTACAAACTGACTGCTCAACTAACCACATCCCAAACATCCTCAGAGTTACGAGGTATGTATCGTTTGTATCGTGATACAAGACCAAAAGCACAACGTAGCTCATTGCAGTTCACCAAATGGTTCTTGAATCAAGAATCAAGATATTATGTTTCATGACATTAAGAAAACGAAAAACCATCACATGTATCGTAATACATATTGTATCGCGACCTGCATATTGCGAAAAGCATCGTATCGTGACATTAGGGAATCATAACACCCTTGCTTCTAATACAGTAATAAATACTACCATACAGCTATACCAGAAATATTACTTGGCAACGCTATCTTTGTATTTTTCTTCGAACAATATGTGTTTGTCTTTATTGTTTTCTTCCAGAAAGGAGACCATCAGATCGTCAACTTATTTTTGATAAAGGGTTTAACTATAGCTGGATGATTATGAGTAAAGACTAAAGAATAAAATGGTCTTAGCAGAGTGCTGGTCCGCGCATGTGTCTTTATGGTGTGTTCACTTTGAGTAATGTGTCACTGCAGAGCAATCCTGTGTGGTGACTAATGCCGAGCAATTCTGTGTGGTGACTCAGGTTTGAGGGACCACAGCACAGCTTTGATTTCAGTGAACCTGCAGCCAGTGGAAGGCGTGTGCTCTTGATATGAGTCTAAATATTACATAGTCAGCACCTCACAATGTAAGAACTGTACTTCTTAAAACACATATGAAAATCAAGTTATAAGAAATACTATTCAGATTAGTGGATCTTTTATAACTGCATATTGTACAAGCAGGCATGAAACGCGTTGTATATCATATCCATTTGAAACTACTGCATATATTTGCTGCTGCTTGTTTTTAGTTGGTGTACACACATGACACGCTCTGTTGTAAAATAAAGTGCACTTTCTCACCAGCTTATTAAATGGCATTACAAGTTCTAAAATAAACACTTAAAAAAACCTAACGTTGAGCCACGAATAATTGAACTTATAACACGGTGTAGCCCACCCCTAGTCAGTAACGATAGAGAAATCATCGACTTTATTTAAAACTGTTAGCATGCGCATCATGACAATGGCAATGCAAGATATGTGACACACACAAGACAAAAAAAAACATGCAGATAGCTCAATAATGTAACATTTCTGAAAGCAGATATAGCTTTAAGGTGTTTAAAAATAGCCCCACGCTTAAACCCACCCCAGGCTTTGTGAATTACTTAAACTTTATGAAGAAGTGCGTGCAGGCTGTAATCTTAACAGTACGGCAATAAAACGTATATTTAAAATTAAAAGGGCTCCTTGTGTTATTGACACCATACAGGAAATAAAATATAACCTTACCTCGACAACAATATATTATATTTATGTATATATCCCGTTGGTTATTTGTTCACATTGATTCCTATTCGCTGATTTTCGTGCAATGGAGAAGTATTCTATGAGTGTACGCTGCTTATTTTTAGACGCGCCGGATCAGCTGCCTGCTCGGCTGCCTCCTATCGAGTTTCTAACCCAAGAATCTCTTCTGGGACTCGCTTTCTTCTGTGACGGACCTGTCAATAACAGTGGACGGAAGAAAGTGTAAAAAATGAATCCTTTCTCATGGACATATTGAATACGATGCTGAATAACATGTATAGAAACGACGTTAAATACTACTACTACTACGACTACTACTACTACTACTACTACTACTACTACTACTACTACTACTACTACTACTAATAATAATAATAATAATAATAATAATAATAATAATAATAATAATAATAATAATAACACCCTAAACCACAGCGGCTATTCTGTAGTAGGGTTTTTCTTAATGTTGGTTTAATTTTCGATTTATATATGGACAATTGGTAATAACCATGCATGTTTAATGATTTTCAAAACCTTAAACCGTCACAAATTGACATGGCAATTTAAGTATCCATTGTCTAAATATTCTGCCAAGGAGTCACGCTGGGGTACAGCACAGTTCTTCAGGGAATGGTCAGGCTTTACCAACGCGATGTCCAACATTCTCTATGCAGCGTCGTTAACCACGGATTATATTAAGGGTACAGTACATGCTGCTGCTCAGTCGCCTATAGCCTGTGTTTGCAATGTGTAAAAATATGGTGGAAAAAATGACACATTAAAGAGCTACGATCCTGCAAACCTACAACACGTCCTGTAAGTTATGCCGTTTTAAATGCACATAAAATAAAGATATCTGAATGTAGGTTAATTATATTCCGTAACATATAAATGCCGCATTTTTGAGAACCCTTATCAGCATTATTCGTTCAGGAAATGTCATTCTATTTGTGCAAAGCACAGAACGTTTGCATTATTGCCCATATCAAATCACCACAGTAAACCGGTAGAAAATGCGGTTCCTACCTATTCATTCCGAAGCATCATTATGTAATGTCCCGCTGTCTCTGCATACACACACACACACACACACACACACACACACACACACACACACACACACACACACACACACACACACATCAATAAAACATTTGATTTAAACCCCTGTAAATATGTATGTATGTTTGTTTAGACTCACCGGTGAAATGGGGATTCAGCTTTCGTTTCTGATGTCTTGTGTTTGGTAATTTCAAGGAGACCGCATGTGCATTGATTAAAGGCACAGGAACGATCAGCTGGCAATGGTGCAATACATTACAGCTGATACAGCTCTGCCTGGAACTACAGTGCAGCGAGCCCGATGCTTTCGGAAATGAAGCATTCATTACCTATGAGCCTGCAGCGAGTGGTCTCCTGATAGGCACACACATCCATTCATAAAACTGTCTTGCACAGCATATGTTTACATTTCAGAGGCAATGGAAATACCATACACAAGAAGAAGAAGAAGAAGAAGAAGAAGAAGAAGAAGAAGAAGAAGAAGAAGAAGAATAACAAAGATGATGATAGCCCTAATACTACTTCATCACTCTGCTATAGATCAAGAAGCAACACAGATTTAGTGGGTTCTTTACGGGAAACCCCTGTAAATATTTTAATGTCAAGGAAACCCCTGTAGATATTTTCATCAAGGGCTTATAAGGTAATTCCCTCCCTTCAACATATTTAAAACCAGAGCAGGAAGGACACCTGCCTTGCCAAATGCCCCCGGCTGGATTTCCATTCCATTGTCTTGGGAGAGCTCAGTGATTAATAATTGCTGCTGGAGATCAATGAGCGTGGCAATAACAGGATAACTCAGGGGAAGGATGGGGACTCAGAGGATCGTGTTCCTTTCTTGCACCACGCAGAGCGCAGTGACACAACAGCCTTCCCGACTCTGGGCTAGTCTCATGCAGCATTTCATTCACTGTATTCTGTGGCGATTCATTTCTTGCAATCTGTCCAGTCTAATGGGTCATATTCCTAAGAGGCAAAAAAGCAGCATAATACAACCACAGTAAGAAAAGCTCTCTGTATTGGAAAATGGGCAATCATGAAAAATATTAAATATTATCCATTTAGAGCGCAGATTCAATTAATTCTACCCTCCTTCTCCTCCTTCTCGCCCCTCTCGGACTCAGATCTCTCCTCCCTGCTCCAGAGCCATAAACCCACAACATGTGCTCTGGACCTCCTCCCTACTCACCTCTTCCAGGCTGCTGCCCCTGCTCTACTCCCTTTTATTTCTTCTGTCCTTAACACCTGTCTGCTCTCTGGCTGTTTCCCCTCTGCTTTCAAACAAGCCCGCATCTACCCCATCCTAAAAAAACCCTCCCTGGATCCCTCATCCCTTCAGAACTAGCATCCTGTCTCCCTTCTCCCGTTCCTCGCTAAAGCCTTGAGCAAGCGGTATACTGCCAGCTCTCTGCTTTCCTGTCAACACATTCTCTGCTCGACCCCCTCCAACCTGGTTTTTGCCCGGCACACTCCACTGAAACTGCTCCTCTTCGTCACAAACTCTGCTCGTGCCGTCTCCCTCTCTGTCCTGATTCTCCTCGACCTCTCCGCTGCCTTTTACACAGTTGACCACTCTATTCTCCTGTTCTCCCTTGCTGACCTGGGACTCTCTGGTGCTGCTCTTGCCTGCTTCTCCTCTTACCTCTCTGAGCGCATGTACTGGGGGTCCTGGCATGGCTCACCCTCCGCCTCTTGCTGTGTTTCAACAGGTGTCCCCCAAGGCTCAGTCCTGGGACCCCTCCTGTTTTCTCTCTACACCCACTCCCTGGGTCCCCTCATCTCCTCCTATGGCTTCTCGTATCACTTCTATGCTGATGATGCCCAGATCTTCCTCTCCTTCCCCACCTCTGACTGAGACATTCCCTCCTGTATCTCAGCCATCTCCTTCTGGATGCACTCACATCATCTAAAACTCAATCTCTCCAAATCAGACTTCCTTTTCTTCCCCCTCTCACACTGCTGGTCTCTCTCTATTCAGCTTCAATCCACCACCCTCTCTCCTTCCTCATCCACCAAGAACCTTGGTATCACCCTTGAACCCTCCCTCTCCTACTCTCAGCACATCTCTACTCTGACACGCTCCTGTTGCTTCTTCCTCAGCAACATACGTAGACTTCGCCCCTTCCTCACCGACTACTCCACATCTGCTACCCGTCCGCTCCAGCTCATCCAAAACTGCTGCTCACCTTGTCTTTTAACTTCCTCATTTCTCCCACGCTACTACGCTACCCCCTCTAGCCCCCTCCGCTCCTCCACCTCCGGCAGACTAGATGTGCCCGCTCCCTTGCCTCCAGAGCCCGCTCTTTCTCCACCCTTGCCCCTCAGTGGTGCTCAGTCTCTGACCACCTTCCGGCGCCTCCTCAAGACACACCTGTTCAGACAGCATCTGCAAACCTCACAACTCTTGACCATACTGGACTATATGGCACTCATTTGTTCCAGTACTTGCATCAGCTTGTACTTGCACTGAACTGCTCCATACCTTGCTGCATTCAACTACTGCTCCTAACTATAACTACTTACTATATCTTGTATTTGATTTCACTGGTATAGGTAACCGTACTCACATTCTTTGTAATTTGCTCTTATTTGAAATCGTTCTCATCCATCTATCTTACTTGCTATGTGTTCTTACTCGACTTTACTCATATAAGCAGATATTTACTATAAGTTTCAGCTGCTTAGTTGAACCTGCTCTTATAATGTACTGTATTATTTTAGCTCTTACTTGAATTTGATCTTATTGTACTTTCATATCTGCTCTTATCTGTATTATGATATTCTGTAATGTAATATTTTATAATGTGATAACTTGTAATGTGATATTTTATAATGCGATACTTTGTACTGTGATATTTTGTAACAATTGTAAGTCACCCTAGATAAGGGCGTCTGCTAAGAAATAAATAATAATAATAATCAATATACAGCTCTGTATGATCAATTATTAAATAATCAACACATTATCCTCATCATTTTTGTTTGTTTTGTTATGCTCTAAACTAAAGGAATGAGGTGCCATAATTAAAATGAAATCTTAGCCACACTTTACTGCTCTATGGCGGTAGTAAATCGATCTTCAAAAACTAGCAGAACACAGTTACACGCAGCTTATGCGTGAACATTCGGTTACAAATACAGATTAAATGTCACCATTGATCAGGTACTGTAACAGTCCCTGGCACAATACCTTTGTGTAGACTACTGGCCACGTGAAGTGATAAGGTAGAAGCAGCCACGTTCCATCTATAGTGAGATATCTGTATACTCCACATAAACCAAACAATACAAGCAAAGATCCTAAAGACTGTGTGCAGAATAAAGGGGGGTGTGACTGTAGTGCTAGGGCTAACGAGAGGTAAGCAAATGGATGTTTAAACCTTGGTTAGCACTCCTCTAATGACACCTCGCCTGTGCATTCTCAAAGCATTTTAGAAAAGATAAGAGTGCACCAAAATACCCTTTGTGATTATCTCTCTCTCAGCTCAATGCAGCGACTTTTTCCACCTGCTGCTGCCAGAGGATATTTCAGTGAATACACACACAGAGCACAAACATGCCCTCACTCTGAGCTTCACATAGAAACGTGTTGTATTGGTTTATATTTAAAATCTTCTACCTGAAAAAAAAACATCTTCTTTACAAGTATGGACATTGCATCACTGATGCGAGACAAGAAGTTAGGAAGTGAAAACTGTTCAACTTACTTTGTTTAAAAAATCCTTACCAGGGTATAAACAAAATGGAATTGAAACAAACTCATATCTCCTGGGAAGAGCTGAGTGATCTGGTCTATGTCATGTATCGTAAATATTGTACAATACCCAAGTTTGAACTGCATATATACAAAGGATATACAAGGTACCTCATGAGATAATATCAGTCTCTTAGTAACACTAACACCTGTCTGTTTACGACCGAGGCTGTTTAATGGGTGATATGGTCATTTTCTACAACTCGGATTGGAACATGTGCTTTTCTGATTATCTTTTGAAACTCAGAAAAGCATGTTAAACAGAGAATGAAGTATATACAGTGCTGGTGGTACTAACAGTGATAGTCAGGAATCGTACAATGTCTTCAGAGGCTGAATAAAATAAAGCTTGCGCACAGGGTTAAAAAAAATATATATATTATCTGAGATAAGAAGGTATTCAAAATAACAATGTTCCAGATTTCCCAGGGGTATTCAATAGAAAAAGGCAGGTAAAATGGCTTCTATCTAAAGAACATTAATTCCAGAGCTTAATCTTTATTACACTGACAGCACAGGATGGAATGTTGCTTGTGAGCTTATCCCAGCGTCAGTCAGAGGTAGAATACAGATGCTCTAATAAATATCTGAGGCACAGGGCTTAATGTATGACGTTAAGCTAACATGCATCATAAATAACACAAATGTGAATGTGGAGTACTCAGTAGCAATACTTTACCTAAAGTATGTACTATGTGGCACTTCTTAGAAATTATTGCAACCCCTTTGTTTTGTCATAATATAGTATAATTTACAGTGCTCTGCTGGTTTGAATAATGGTCGTGTTTGCCTTTGTGGTGAGGTGGTGTTTTTGGTTTTTATGTCACATGATTGTTTTATATTACCTTGACCCCCGTCCACCATTTTGTGAGTGTAGGTTTAAAGCAGGAATCAGAACCATTTAGGGCTCAAAACAGCATTTTACTGAAGGTGAAATGAGTGTAATCAAAATCAGCATGTAGCCGGGAAAGAAGGCTTTCCTACAACCTTTAATATATGAAATCTGAGCAAGAAAGCATCACTCAGAATGCTCTTCATAACAGGCAGCTCTGCTTCTTTTAGAATTAGATTTTACAAACCCACCTGCTGCACAGTATCATGCAGAATAATGGAGATCGCTAATGAGTTCATATGCAGGATGTATTAGATCTTTGCCCAGGTAGTGTTAACATTACCATTCAGCTTATCTGCAGCTCCAGTCTCATATCAGTGGAATCATGAGGGTCTCCTGTTATTTCAATAGATCCTCCAGCAACAGGATCAAGCACTGAGAACAGTCAGCTGATGGTTCAGGAGAGACACAGGCTGCTCCACTCCCCCGACAGTGTTGCCATTTCCCAGTCCAGCCATGGATGAGCTTAGTCACACACATAGCAGACCATGTGTTCACATTTGTGTAATCCGTTTATTTTGTTACTGGTTTGCTTTGAGTTGAGTTGAGTTGCAGCACCCCTGACGTTTCACAATGGTCATTAATACAGTAACAAAATAAACAGCTCAAACCATGTTTACATGGTTTTTTAATCCTTGTTGGTTACATCCTGGCTAGAATATAATGGAACTGTATTTTTAAAAGTCACTTTTGCATCATTGAAAATAGGGATTTCCTTGAGTGTTTCAGAATTATTTTAAATTATTTATAATCTCAGACACACTAATAATAAACAAGCATGCAGTTTACAACTTGCTTCTTAAGTCTAATAAATAATAATAATAATAATAATAATAATAATAATAATAATAATAAGTGCAAGATAGTATGTGTGCATGTGCATAGCAATGTGATCCATTCCTGGTTTTACTATGAGTTTAATGAGACACACCTGAGCTTTTAACCTATACACTAGGGTAATCAAGCACACATGAAAACCTGGAATGGGTGAAACTGCTATGCAAAACGTAGTCTTATTTCCATCCCTGCACAGTTGAGCAAAGCTATTGCTATACTCATGTGTTCTCTCATTTTCATCTTGGGAGAAGAACAGCAGTATATTCAGAAGTTGAAGACGACAGGGATCCAGGGCCAAGAGGAATGTTGTGTTAAGTAATAGTTCATTAAAGGAGGTCCTGGGTTCTCACAGCCACTGTAAACACACACAGTCATGACTTTATATCAATGACTAACCGCAAAGCTGCCAGACAAAACCCATTAAAACAGCCCAGTGAATGTCATCTTCCCTAACGCTGCAATCTCCTTACGTATATTCAAAGTGCTGCTATTAACTGCGGCTGCTTTGTCTTTATACTTTTTCAAACATTTACACATGTGGAAATAAAACAACGTGAAACACCAACAGTATTTAAAAAAGTACATTCCTTCCTATTGAAGTACCTGCTAGCGTCATATTATACTTGCTGTACCGAATGCACATTCCATATAAATCAACAGACTCGGTTATTATTTTCTTTTCCTTTCTAGCTATCAAGGCACCATCAATGTTCCCGTCAACTTCAGTTAATTAGAGGCAGCCCCAAACACTCACAGATCCAGTCCCAAAACCTCACCTCTCCTGACCCTCTCTAATTTGAGACACTTAATGTAAAGTGTTATCGTTTACTCTTTGATAAAGACCATTTGGGAACGGTTACAGTGTTAGAATCTTGGAGTAAACCTATGTTCTTAGGTCATTAGTGAAATGCTTTTTTTATTTTCAACACATCTGAGTAATAATACAGTACACATTCCTTTATACCGCATCAAGTGACATACTGATCCAGGCTATAAGAGCACTGTTTTACACAATACACCTGTCACTCCATTATACACAACATAATTTTTTGTCTGGCAGACTGTAAATGAACTTTTTCCTGCAGTTCTCTGTCTGCTGGCTCCACAGAGGAAGGCTATTTATGTTCAGACGGTGTTGGCCTCTGAATCTTCACAGGAGTTCATCTACCTTCACCTACCTGTTCTGTGCAGTATTTCTAAAAGACTGCATTTCCATGAAAGCAGTTTCTATTATTTTTTTTTATTATTATTATTTGTTTATTTAGCAGACGCCTTTAACCAAGGCGACTTACAGAGACTAGGGTGTGTGAACTATGCATCAGCTGCAGAGTCACTTAACTACGTCTCACCCGAAAGACGGAGCACAAGGAGGTTAAGTGACTTGCTCAGGGTCACACAACGAGTCAGTGGCTGAGGTGGGATTTGAACCGGGGACCTCCTCGTTACAAGCCCATTTCTTTAACAACTGGACCACACAGGAAAGAGTTAAAACGAGAATCCTACCCGTTACATTCATGGCTTGCTCTGGATTATCTCCTAACAACACGACTTCCTCGTTGCACTCTCAAGCCATACGTGCAGCTTGCAGCAGTGCAGTGCAGTCTGTTCGTCTACACAAACAAACATCTGTCCGCAGCCACTGACCCTCCAAACATGATGTTAAACACCTGAGACTGAGAGAACAGGGAACTTTCATGAACTGCTCCAGTGTGACGTAGCAGTGTGTCCCTGTGCTGAGACACTGGACAGAGCAGCAGCCAGCTGGGGTTCACATCACCCTTCCTCCCCCAGCGAGGGAGCTGGCCGGTCCATGCAGTGACTGTGCAGGGTCGACCTTGTGTGTCGCATCAAAGGAAGGCCGGCTACACAAGGAGCATGAAACCAGGTTTCTTGAGGGAATCTTGAAGAAGATGGAATCACCCCATGGAGAAATGTTCCCATCACATAGCGGAAGCATCTTTGGAATTACATTTGCACAGATTCATAGTACTGCAGATGTCCATTTAAACCTGGGAATGCATTTCCAAAGAGACTTGACTTGCATTGTCCTGGCCAGGTATGCACGCAGGGATCACATGTTTACAACACATGTGTCTAAACGCACATACAAAGCTTTATTGTTTGCCAATGCAAAATATACAAAACAGCTCTGAAAACATCTGTTATTTAAATTAGATCAACTGATCACTTTTGATGTTAAAAAGAGGGAAACATTTAGTTTAGAGACGCTTACCAAACACTTCAAACTTTACCGTAAGTTATTAGAATGACGTAATTATCAATAGGAGGCTGTGTGGTCCAGTGGTTAAGAAAAGGGCTTGTAACCAGGAGGTCCCCGCTTCAAATCCTGCCTCAGCCACTGACTCATTGTGTGACCCTGAGCAAATCACTTAACCTCCTTGTGCTCCGTCTTTCAGGTGAGATGCACTTGTAAGTGACTCTGCAGCTGATGCATAGTTCACACACCCTAGTCTCTGTAAGTCGCCTTGGATAAAGGGGTCTGCTAAATAGGCATGGCTGCAGTCACTGTGTGCTTGTGAGGGCAGACAGCATGTGGGCAGGATGAAACTTTGTCCTCTCGAAAGCACCCATCTGAGACCCTCTGCTGTAAGCAAGAAAGAACTCTGTGTGATTGTTTTTTTTTATAATCGAAACATAGGATTAATTTCACTAAGCATCACATTACAATAGTATCATGATATGCAATCTTCATATCTTCATGTGAAGCTGCTCCACATGTTACGTGTGTCTGTCAGTGTGTGCTCCTTATTCCTCAACAGGTGTTGAACCAGCTTGTGAATCCCCCCACACCGTTCCTAAGGAAACTTCTTGGTCTATCATAATACACCAGAAATCAGTCAGCACCCCAGCATTCTGCCACTCTAGGTAACAGAACCCCTCTCTTCTATGGCCGCACGCTCTAGATACATGCTAACAGTGTTTCCCCTGCCAATATAAGCTGGCAGGGCAAGCGCTATGAGAGGCCTCTGTTTGTTTTGTGACCTAGGTACACAAGAGGAATGGCATGCATGTGCCAGGGCCAGGACACACTCTAATAGATGTGCTCAGCTGCACACCTCCTCGAGCCAGGGAAGTGTGACCTGCACTTAGATTCCTCAACATGATAGCACTTCAACGTCCCAATGACTGGGAGAAGTGGACTGCAAATACTATGAAGAGATAATGAAAAGTATTTCAATCAGGGATGGAAATTGGACTCCTATTGCATAGCAGTTTGATCTATTCCTGGTTTTACTATGAGTTTAATAGGACACACCTGAGCTTGTTACCTGTACACTGTGGCACTGTGGCTAATTAAACTGGAATGGATGAAACTGCTATGCAGTTGGAGTTTAAACAGCACTATCGCTTGCACTCCAAGCAGCTGTGCTTTTACTAGGTGAGTCACAGGGGGAGCCGATACAATACTGCCTCACAGGGCAGCTGTGCTTTTACTAGGTGAGCCACAGGGGGAGCTGATACGATACTGCCTCACAGGGCAGCTGTGCTTTACTAGGTGAACCACAGGGGGAGCTGATACGATACTGCCTCACAGGGCAGCTGTGCTTTTACTAGGTGAACCACAGGGGGAGCCGATACGATACTGCCTCACAGGGCAGCTGTGCTTTTACTAGGTGAACCACAGGGGGAGCTGATACGATACTGCCTCACAGGGCAGCTGTGCTTTTACTAGGTGAACCACAGGGGGAGCCGATACAATACTGCATCACAGGGTAGAGGCTGGCAAGGCTGACGGGAGAGGGGTCTGTGCTATTATATTGCACTGCAGCATTATTTCTGTTGGTTTATCGCACACACAAAATAAAACTAGCAATAGTGGAAATGCTACCGTGATAATGTGTTCCCTGGTGAAGCTGGTCCAGCAGCATTATCTGTGCTAAAGTTTGCTCTCATCCTCTGGCTCACACCGTGAGAAAGCAGCGTTAGGTTGTGGAGTCCCAAAGAGGGAAACGATCCCCCTATTCCCATCTGCGTGTGTTTAGAGCCCTCTGTGGATTATCAGTGTAAACTAGAACTATTTAAATTGAATCCCACAACTCCAGCTTGACAGCTGGCTTCCTTCCAAATACACGAGAAGTTTAAACAAACCCGATGGGTGTTGCAGCACAAGCAGGAAAAAAAAAAAAAAAACGCCTGAATGATGAATTTGACCTACGACCCCACAGTTCATGTATTATAGGATGAAAATGTGACTGGTCCCAGCCAATCTTGAACTCCCACAACCGATTGCAATTGATTGAAAGGGATTCATGGTGAAAGGACAGAACAAAAAGTTTCCATTCATTAAACTAAGTGGTACAAAAATATGGATTTTCTTTCCATGATGTGCTTCAATCTGTTAAGTTGTAACAGTCGCCATGTGGAAGGAAAGTGTGTACCGTTGCTGCATAACAGCTGAGCAGCTTGTTAGGAGCTATTCAATCATGCGAGTCTCGTGGAATCGCAAGTGGTAACAAGCTGGTTCACAGATTTCTGCTTCGTGAAATCATATTTGGTTGATATTTTAAATATCTTCTATTCATATATTGGTAAATGTGTTTTTTAATTGGGCTGACACTCGGGATCTTTTGAAGCACCTAATAAATCATGCAGTGCAAACCCAGGTTACATTAAAACCTGCTTCACCGTGTCGCTTTTCATGCGGTATATACAAACCTTGCAATGTAATCCTCTTATGGCATTGAAGGGGCAGCAGTGTGGAGTAGTGGGGCAGCAGTGTGGAGTAGTGGTTAGGGCTCTGGACTCTTGACCGGAGGGTTGTGGGTTCAATCCCCAGTGGGGGACACTGCTGTTGTACCCTTGAGCAAGGTACTTTACCTAGATTGCTCCAGTAATAACCCAACTGTATAAATGGGTAATTGTATGTAAAAATAATGTGAAATCTGTATAATGTGAAATAATGTATAATGTGATATGTTGTAACAATTGTAAGTCGCCCTGGATAAGGGCGTCTGCTAAGAAATAAATAATAATAATAATTGAAGTGCTACAGTACATTTCGTTCTGTCATTTTCCTGAATAAGGTGTTTAACTGAGCCACTGTATTAGTTCCTAATTGCATTCCTTGTGATCTGCAGAGCTGATGAATAAAGCCCTTATTTTTCATTAGCGGCTTTGTGTTTTCCTTGTTGTTTAGAATCGCTTTGTTTAGTCATGCAGTCATTTGTATGACAGTTTTATTGTTATTGTTGGTTACACCATAAAGCATCACAAAGTTTCAATTAATTTATCAATCTGTCCCTAACAAAAGTTTACCACAGTGTTTTTGCACGGTATTTCTGCAGTTTTCCCATGCTTTTCCCATGCTTTTCCCATGGCTATACTATGCATTTACCAGTTTACCTGGTTTGTCATGTTATGTGCTTTGCCATACCTATGCTTTACCATGCTTTCACTATGCTTTATTACATTATGCTATGCTTTTAATATGATAAACTTTTATAAGGGATTAAAGGGCTAAAATTCTAATTCACTGAAACTGTATTTACAACCAGATTTTACAGGAACACATTCCAGTAGCTTTGTTTATTTTTCTTTCATACCCCTAAGAGGGCCCTTGAAATGAAACAGGCTTTATTCCTGTTCATTGTTTTTTAATAAAACTGACAGGAAATCAAATGTCATTCTCCCTGCTTTCACAACACAACATCCACACAAACACAAACTATAGAAACAGACTGACAAGGACTAGAAGGGGGGGCCACAGAACCAGGGTTGGGGTCAATTCCTGTTTTTCAATTGCAATTCCATTTCCAATTCCTTTTTAAAATCAATTCCAATTCCATGTAATCAATCCCAACACATCATTGATCAAAATTGCAATTAGCGGTATTCTATTAAAATGAACTTCTCACAGTGGCAAAAAGAATAAATAAAATTGAAGTCACTGTTAGTCAATTAAACTGGCTTCAAATGAAAGCAGTTGAACAATCACAACAACGATCATGTCTCTAAAAGATCAATTCTATTTCCTTCATAAGGAATTGGAATTGATTTTAAAAAGGAATTGGAATTGAAAAACAGGAATGGACCCTGACCCTGCACAGAACATCACACCTCAGCCCGCTAATGCATGACTTTAACATCTTTAACAAACCAGCAGTTACCACATGGCAGATCACCTTAGTCTTATCCCAGCTAGCAATCAACAGGGCTGTTGTAGTTATTTCCAGTTGAATCCCGTGTTCTGTAACATTGTGGGATTGATGGAAGCTCCTGGTTTCCTCTCCCCGTTCACATGTGTTACAGTTAATAAGACCCTTCCTCTACGAGCTACATGAGAGTAAGGGACAGGGGCACTCTACCTGTAAGACAGGATCCAGACTGAAGGCAATGACTGAGCTGGAATCCCTTGATTTATTCCTCTGCAAGAGACAAGAGACTAGAGATCCTCAATTTGATTTATTGATGGGCCACCCTTAGGAAAGACATAACTAGTTAAGCATTGTCATGGGGCTCTTTCTATGAACTTGCTGGGAGTATACAAACTGTAGGTATAGCAGTACTAATTCAAATGAAACCTCTGCATGTCTCTCCCTCTCTCACTGGATGTTTACAGAACTACACCTCTGAATGTGAAGACTATTATCAACCGTTTTATTATCAACCTCTTGTTTCCCCATTTCCTTACGTCATCAGATTGACTAACATGCATTTCAGCAAGGTGATTAATGCTGCATTTCGACACTTGCTGAGCTTGGTATCTGCTGTCCATGTCTCGTGACAGTGATAGGTTCATTGGTGTAGGTATGGAGGATCATTTCCAGTAAGTGACCCAACACTGTTTTTATTTCAGCACCACTGGGCACTGGTGCAATGATGATGATGACGTCTGTACTTTCAATACAGTAAGCAAACAGCTCCCCCTGTTGGCTGGAGTGTTGGTTTCTTTTGATGGATACTTTATACACACCATTGTGTAAAGTTTAATATTTAATTCTTTATCTGTTTAACAACCCTGCTTCATTTATCATTCACGACTGTTGTTTCTGCTCAGATTATTATTTAACAGCCTTACTAGTTTACAGTAAGTTCTCTTTCAACTGCTTCTAAAAAGACTCAGTAAACCGGATTACTGAAGTGGTGTGTGCAGCTATATTTTCTGTGGATTTTACAAACACTAACTCACAGTTGCAGAGGTTCATGTTTTTGTGTGGTACATGTTCACAGCCTTTGTTTCTTTCTTGATTCAAAAAACATGTATTTGATCTGGTTTTGTTTGATATAGAAGCTATACAACACACACACACACAAGAGAGAAACAGTCATTCACCACCTTTTTCAATGAGACTGTGGGAGGGAATGCCCACGTATTCATTGTCCCATTCAGGGTGTCCTTTGACAGTGAAACGCACTCTGCACAACCACCAGCCGCACAGTTCTGACATGGTGCCATAAGGAAATATACAGAGTACACTATTTCTAGTGTCATACCGCCCCCTGGTGTAAAGATGGTGAAGCCATTTCACAATTCTAAGGATTTGCTAGTAAATACATTGGTCCTACAGTATATGAATATTAGACAATCGCAGATGTCTGAAAAAAATCGTAAACTTGCATCTGTTAAAAAGACCAAGCAATCTTCCAGCCCACTGTAGACGGCATGGTGTGCTTGCTATTTGCTTCTATTTTGGGCATGTCTTGTGATCAGTCCTGCAGTGACCTCACTGCGGTATGCTGCTATTCAGCTGCTCTAGTTGAAGATGGTCCAGAAACAATCAAGTGCTCTAAAAATCTATTTACTGAAAAGTACAAAACTGTTTGTGGCCTACTCTTAAATTTGATATACCTGCTGGGTACTCAGCAAAAGGCCTGCAGGTCTGTGTTCCAATTCCCAGCTCGTGGCCGGTCACCAGATCCCCAGCAGTCCCTGGAATTCCCAGCAGGGTCTGCTTATGGGAGTTCTGCTCAGTTCATAATCAGCTCAGAGTGGACATGTGTCCACTGTACCCTGCTGCAGGAGACTGTTAGTCCTTCTGCAGAATCATCCTGAAAAATGTAGAGAAATGTATAGAAATGCTTTGCATATTTGTGGTAATTGTATCTATTATTACTATTATGTAACTATAAATTATTATTATTATTATTATTATTATTGCAACTATAAAGTATTATTATTATTCACCATTAGTAAGCAAAAAGGTTAATAAATATTATTGTTTCAAACTAAGGACGGAGTCGTATCCTTAATAGTGCACCTTCTAGTTTAACAAGTTAATGTATGGAGGTGCTGTGTTTTATATAATGGTCTCTAGCCCCGGACCCGCCTATCCAATTACAAAATCGGTAAATATGTAACCTACACCTGCCGCATTGCCACCATAATTAAATGCTAATGAAAATACACCTCAGTATTTCTAAGCCTGTAGGCTAATACGGGTACTATAAATACCCGGGGCGGCTACCATATTGTTACCAAACGGATCTATTGCATCAATAAACTGCAGAATTAACCAAATAAATTAAAGCAGACGTTTACGTGAACGCCAGTGTTTTCAACAAACAGCGCCTTCTTCAAGTGGTTTGGTTTGCGACTTTAACAAACCCTTTACGTTACTTTCCCTTTCGATTTTGGGGACGTTAACGGCCACGTCATCACCAGACAGCATTGGCATGACCAATCCCAGAATCCCAGTGCGGAGCCACACCAGGGAGTTACACAGTAATGCATGCTAGTTCTGTTACAGTACCCTGTATTAATTCAGTTATAGGATAGGCGTGTGCCTTGGACTAGGATGTCTTTGTAAGTAAGTAAATAAATAAATAAATAAATAAATAAATGGATAAAACAACAGTATCGGAGTCTGGAGATCCCGGTATGAACACTACCCGCGACAGCAGTGATCGGCGTTTCAATAGCTCAAACACTGGAAAGAGAAAGATGAACGCCACTGCTTCGGGTTCCAGTGAGAACGCCAGCGCCTCGGACAGAAAACGAAAAATGACTGTTTCTGACAAGGAGTCGGGCAAAAAGCCGCACCTGTCAGCATTGATCCTGGCGAGGGGCGGCAGCAAAGGCATCCCCTTGAAAAACATCAAGGTGCTGGCGGGGGTGCCGCTGATCGGATGGGTGCTCAGGGCTGCGTTTGATTCCGGGGTATTCGACAGGTACGTGCAAGAGGAGTCAGGCACAAAGTTGCCGTGTGCTGTGTGACGATAAGAATAGGCTGCTCTGCACTGTATACTCATTCACAGTGTTCAGTGTGTGATTGCTAGCTGCTCTGCACTGTATACTCATTCACAGTGTTCAGTGTGCGATTGCTAGCTGCTCTGCACTGTATACTCATTCACAGTGTTCAGTGTGCGATTGCTAGCTGCGCTGCACTGTATACTCATTCACAGTGTTCAGTGTGCGATTGCTAGCTGCTCTGCACTGTATACTCATTCACAGTGTTCAGTGTGCGATTGCTAGCTGCTCTGCACTGTATACTCATTCACAGTGTTCAGTGTTCGATTGCTAGCTGCTCTGCACTGTATACTCATTCACAGTGTTCAGTGTGCGATTGCTAGCTGCTCTGCACTGTATACTCATTCACAGTGTTCAGTGTGCGATTGCTAGCTGCTCTGCACTGTATACTCATTCACAGTGTTCAGTGTGCGATTGCTAGCTGCTCTGCACTGTATACTCATTCACAGTGTTCAGTGTGCGATTGCTAGCTGCTCTGCACTGTATACTCATTCACAGTGTTCAGTGTGCGATTGCTAGCTGCTCTGCACTGTATACTCATTCACAGTGTTCAGTGTGCGATTGCTAGCTGCTCTGCACTGTATACTCATTCACAGTGTTCAGTGTGTGATTGCTAGTAATATCGATCGCAAACTGTTCTCTTTGTTTCTCATTAGTAGTAATATTGTTGCTTTACAGACACTTTATAAAGCGTTAATTTTAAGCAATACAAACATACTAATGTATGTAAGGAATACTAAGTTGTTTACTTCTACATGTTTGCTTGTTGTCTGTGTCTGTATTTAGAAAACAAATATAATTTTAAAACACTTTGGACCAAGTACATTTATAAACCAGAATATTTTTTTCATATGCCCAAAAATAGTGATTAGAACAGGTTTTTCAGGTGAGATATACAATAAATGTTTGATCAAATTTAAGTTAAGAACAATTTATGTTAAGAACAGTTCCCAAAATAGAGACCTCAAGCAAGCAATTATCCAGTGGAGTTGTACAGTGAAGAAGCCCAGTCCTGCTTGCTGTGGGGGAGCTCAATCCGAATAATGGGCTTGTGCAGCTCTGTCCAGAGTCAGTCGGGGGTCATTGAGCTAAAGCTTTCTAATCTCATGTCCCATGTTAAAGCAATGCTCTTGACACATCAATGCTACCTTCTTCTTTTTTTAAACAGCGTGTGGGTCTCAACAGACCATGCTAAGATTGCAGAGGTGGCTGAGGAGTTCGGTGCTCAGGTCCATCGCAGGAGCCCGAAAGTTTCAACAGACTCCTCGTCTTCCTTAGATGCCATCCAGGAGTTTCTGAGGCTGCACAAAGGTACCGAGCACAGTGATAGTCAAGGCTGTGGTGTGACGGGCTCCACGTGTTTTTTTGGTGTAGAAAGACCTTGGCTGAGACTTGCTGCTGAAATGCTAAGTCAGACTGAGTTTATTTTCATACTACAACTTCCCATGTGTATCATGCATGAGCCAGTTAAGAAAGAGCAATCTGTTCACACATGTCTATGGTTCTGTAGACTTGTAACCTGTTGCTTTACACCACTTTTGATTTCAAAACATCATACGATGAGCCTAAACAGTATTGCACAAAATACATTTGCATGTCCAGATATACACAAAAGCATTCTTTCAATTTCCATTCCTACCTGAAGAGGTATTGAAAGCTAGTGTTTGTATATACAGTGAATCTAATCTAATGAGCGCTATTAACTAAATTAGATGCTGGTTGTTTTTTTTTGTTTGTTTTTTTCCTGCACTTACCCGTAATTGCATATATACACACACCAAGCAAAAAAAATAAATCAGTTATCACACATACTGTATTTAGCAATCTGAAAATTCACCTCTTTATTTATATCATCAAACATGCCACCTAGGGCAGGTCCAGATTTAGAATGTGCAGCTGAATATCCATCGCTGCTTTAGAGTGGATGTGCTTGCCTCTCGATGCTGCCCTGTGAATGTGTAACTGTTTGTTTTTCCCCAGAGGTTGATATCATTGGAAACATTCAAGCCACCTCCCCGTGCCTCCACCCCATCCACCTGCAGGATGCGACGAGGAAGATCCGGGAGGACGGCTGCGACTCCGTCTTCTCTGTCGTGAGGCGCCACCATTTCCGCTGGCAGGAGGTCAAGACAGGAGGTAGCTATACAAACATCAAATCAAAATAAACAGGTCGGGCTGTATCCCGTCGATCGAAACCGCTGTGCAATAGGAGTCTTATTTCCTCCCCTGTTCACGGGTGAGGATGGCAGTGGGTTATTCCGCTATGCTAACTTGTGGAATAACTACAGTACTCCATGAATGTTCAGGATGTCTCCTCTGTTTATCCGTACATTCCCCCCACAGCTTAACTTTTGTCTTCATTTGTGTGAGTGCAGGTGTGGATACCAAACCCCTGAACCTGGACCCTGCCAACAGACCTCGCAGACAGGACTGGGATGGGGAGCTCTGTGAGAATGGCTCCTTCTACTTTGCATCAAGAGAGTTGATAGAGAAAGGATATTTACAGGTAACACTTACATACCTGCCATACAACTGTCAATATGGTGTAGGGGCCACCATGGAAGGTTCATCATAACTGATATGTGATCTTTCCTCAGTGATTACTGCCCTTAATTCCTTTAAGGGGGGTCTGCTGTGAAATCTCCTGAATTGCACAGAGACATCCCTGAATTGCATTCAGTCATTGTGAGTTTGTCCCTAATGAAAAAAATAGAATAACAGAGCATCTGCAACCATTCTATTTGCATGTGTAACAGGCACTGCCGTTGTGGATTCTGTCCTGTCCCCCTGTCAGTGTGATGATGAGATGAGGTTAAAAGCTCTAAAGCCACGAATGCAGACGGGACCTGATCTTTTGCATTGTGGTTAAGACACTCACTTGCGATGTGCGGTGTCGCCATTTCGCGCCCAGTCTCCGCCCTGTTAAACATACTAAACTAATATATTGGAGTGACAGCCCAGTTACACAAACGTATGTGCTGCATATCACAGGCATATAAAATGTGGTGCCAGACCAAGTGCAGAATGATAACATTGTGTTGTTAATTATTAAAAATCACATTAAAATAGGATATTGTGAAATCGAATTAAATTGGAAGCGAGCACAGAAGCATGGCTGCAGCCAATATAGACACAAGTAAGAGAAGAGAGGCAACGCTGACAGGGAGAATTGCATTACCGTTTTCACTTTTGCTTTTCCAGGGTGGTAAAATGGCCTACTACGAGATGCTTCCTGAATTCAGTGTAGATATTGATATAGACATCGACTGGCCAGTCGCGGAGCAGAGAGTACTCAGGTAAAGCAATAAGCACAATACCTGAATGTTTAGAGTAATAAGAACCACTCCAAATGATTGCAAGGGTGGTTATCCCTCTGGGAGGAGTAGAGCGAGTCAAGAACAGTGTTTGATTGCTGTTCTAGGTTTGGATACTTTGGGAAGGACCAGCTGGAGCAGGTGAAGCTGCTTGTGTGCAATATTGATGGGTGCCTGACCGACGGGCAGGCGTATCTGTCTGCTGGGGGAGAGGAGCTGGTGTCCTGGAACATCAGAGACACCACGGGGATCTCCACGATCCAGGAGCAGGGAGTGGAGGTACTGCACGCCATTCACTGACAGACACCAAGGGAATCTCCATGGTGCGCTGCCTGAGGAAAATATAAAGAAACGTACAAGATCACGATCACTCTGTAATATACTGCTGTGTGCTAGGACAGCAGCAAATAGCTATATATTGTACAAGGACAAGCTCTGTTTCAAAACTATAATGTAAAGCTTTTAAGAAACTGCACATGCAAGTACATAAATGAGTGCCTTCATTAGCTCCCAACTTTTATCACAGACCTCTAGCCTCATGTTGATTTGTCCAGCATCTCGGTTAATGTGATAGAAAGTCTGTATTTGTGTGTGCATTGGATGACTGTCCGTGTTGCTTTTGCAGGTCTGTCTCATCTCATCCAGAGACTGCCCTATACACAAACTGCTAGCCAAAAAGATTGGCTGCCAATTAGAACAGAATGTAGCAAACAAACTGGAAGTTCTGGAGCTTTGGAAAAGCAAAAAGAAACTGTCATGGGAGCAAGTGGCTTATATTGGTAAGTGTTATTTATTCAGGGTTGGTAGTTTTGAAGTATGATTCATTTTTATTATTTGTTTGTTTAGCAGACGCCTTTATCCAACAGAGACTAAGGTGTGTGAACTACGCCTCAGCTGCAGAGTCACTTACAACAACGTCTCTCTGGAAAGACAAAGCACAAGGAGGTTAAGTGACTTGCTCAGGGTCACACAATGAGTCAGTGGCTGAGCCGGGATTTGAACCGGGGACCTCCTGGTTACAAGCCCTTTTCTTTAACCACTGGACCACACAGTCTTTATTAGGATTTACTATAAATGAATAGATCGCAAAATGAAATCCATGTCAAATTCATATCTGATTGAATATTATAAGTTGAAAGCCCAGGCAGAATACTCTTGTTGTGCAGTAGCAGAAAAAAAGCCATCCATCTAAAGATAGATCGTTCAGGTCAAATATAAATAATTGAAACAAACTTTTAGTAATGTATCTTTCAATGGACAAAGATTTTATTGATTAGTATTAATAATTGTATAAAGTTGGATTGGCACCCATGAATTTAAATTTTAGGCTTGCATCCAATGCCCTGGTAAAGCAGTAATGTTTCTAGCAGTCCCTGGCAGTAGAATATATTGAAGCCCTGTCCTTGTTTTTCTGCAGGTAATGATGAAAGTGACGTGGAGTGCCTGAAGAAGGCTGGGGTGAGTGGGGTCCCCCACGATGCCTCCTCGGACGCTGTGAAAGCTGCGGGGTACACCTGCAGGAACAGCGCTGGACGTGGGGCGGTGCGCGAGTTCGCTGATCACATCCTGCTGCTCGGTGAACAGGCCAGGGCTAAGAGCCAGCAGAAAAATCACTGAAGAGCGTGTGTAGCTAACAAACGAACAGTGACATAAATCTTACCTGTTGCACACTACCAGTTTTGAATGAAACAGACGTCTTCGCGAGCATGTATTTTAATTTTAAAACTTTCCGTTTTAACCAGGTGAAGGAAATCTGTTTGCAAGCCTTGCTTTAGATAGTTTTGCACTTCCTTCAAATCTCCCCCACCCCTTCAACCCCTCCTTTCCTGTCATAAACTGAACAGCTGCTTCCCCTGTTCATTGACATGC
Organism: Acipenser ruthenus; assembly: GCF_902713425.1. Classification (NCBI taxonomy): domain Eukaryota; kingdom Metazoa; phylum Chordata; class Actinopteri; order Acipenseriformes; family Acipenseridae; genus Acipenser; species Acipenser ruthenus. The sequence continues at coordinate 68,368,562 of NC_081195.1, forward strand.
TTTGCAGTCAGCTTTGACCCAGAAGGCACAGCTGTGTTTAAATGACCTAGGAAGTGAATCTGTAACAGATTTCTTTGAAAGTGCGGCAAAAAAACAGCAAACTTAGTTGAACAGCTTTACCGCATGTTTGAGACCTGTGTAAGGACTGGAAGTACGTGACAGGCAAGATTTATGAAATCATTTGGTAAACTACAACCTCTTTCAGGCATGAACAGACCAACAGACCTCTATTTAGGTTTGTCTTTCCCTTCTTTAGCAGTGTCCGCCTTGTTTGGTCTAGGGCATGTGCTGCAGATTCCCCCTGTTCCAAATTCAAAATGACAAATTTGATTGCAGTCATATGAAATAAGAAGATTACGAAGGGCTCTCCTAATGTAGTGGATGAGGAAAGCAGCTCAGATGCTGACCAGCACAACTCCGTGTGTAAAGGGTAACGTTGGGGCATGTTACTTTGTTAGATTATTCTCTGGCGTGCGTTATTTGCACCAATAGTCTGTTGAGAAAGTCCCAGTTGGTTTATAAATAGGCTTAAACAAGCAGTGTGTGTCTCCAGTCTGTTCAGCTCACACAATCGTGCCTGATGCATCTGCCTGGTAACGCTATCCGTGGGGAAAATGCTGCCGACACAGGGATATTTTACAAACAGCTGCTTCTACTACAGCAACAAAATGATAATGTGATTCAAATGGCAGCTAAGCAGAACCTCAAATAACGGGTCAATCGAACGCTAGTTCTTTTAAAAAAAAAAAAAAAGTTTGTAAGTGTATTCATCCCTAGATTTACACCCTGAACCATATTATTCCAGTACAGAAATGGTGCCTGTTCTTTTTGGTTTACTAACCAAACATACACATGCTATATAGTCTATGGATTCTGAAGATGAATACAACGCTAACTTGGGGCAGCAGTGTGGAGTAGTGGTTAGGGCTCTGGACTCTTGACTGGAGGGTCGTGAGTTCAATCCCAGGTGGGGGACACTGTTGCTGTACCCTTGAGCAAGGTACTTTACCTAGATTGCTCCAGTAAAAAAAAAAAAACTGTATAAATGGGTAATTGTACGTAAAAATAATGTGATATCTTGTAACAATTGTAAGTCACCCTGGATAAGGGCGTCTGCTAAGAAATAAATAATAATAATGCCCTTCAGTGGGTTTAGGGCAGTTCAACTCTAATATCAAGAATCTAAGCTATTGAAATCCAAAATGCTGATGCAGACTGCCTGACTGACAGTCTTTTTGATTTACATTTTTAATTAAAAAAGCAATATTGCTTTTTATTTTATCTAGAAAGTCCTGTATCTAATTGTGATGGAACCTGGTCATGAAGTATCAGGTTAGATATGTGGGAATCTGCTTGTAATGATACAGATGGCTCTAATTTTCTATGTCAATTGCATCATGTATGTTTGTGTTGCAATAGCAAACCTGCTTACATTTCTAGTAAGTCGATCAGCTAGTGCCCGGTGTGATACTGTAATGATTACTTTATTAATAATAATGATGGAGCTCTCGATTTTGAGAATCTAGTTAAATGATTTTGTTTGAATAGTGGATGACTTTCTACAATAGGGTGAGAGGTGTTGCATGGGGTTTATGCATCACGGTGTGGTATGGAGAATTAAAACTTAAAGTTGATTTGTGAAGTTTTCTTTCTTTCTTTTTTTTGTTTTTAAGGACAATGAAGAATTCCTTGCCATGTATTAAATACAGGTTTGATATAATGATTCTGATAATGAAGGGTTGTTTAATAAATGGGTCATGACATTTGCTGGCGTCTTCATTTACTGCAGTTCAATATCCACTCTTATTATTCATGTCAGCCTATACGAGGTGCAGGGCCTCATGGTCGTGTTTAATTATGTAGTAAGACAACGACAACATTACGCTTATATAGTGCCTTTCAAGACCAGGTCCTCTCAAAGCACCAAACAGATGTTAGCAAAGCAAATATGGAGCAGTGTGGAGTAGTGGTTAGGGCTCTGGACTCTTGACCGGAGGGTCGTGGGTTCAATCCCAGGTGGGGGACACTGCTGCTGTACCCTTGAGCAAGGTACTTTACCTAGATTGCTCCAGTAAAAACCCAACTGTATAAATGGGTAATTGTATGTAAAAATAATGTGATATCTTGTAACAATTGTAAGTCGCCCTGGATAAGGGTGTCTGCTAAGAAATAAATAATAATAATAATAATAATAAAATATGATTAAAAACTGATAGTTTAAAACGACTAAGAAATGTTTTAGTTGTTAGTCAGCTATTTAAAATCAATTCACAACCTTAAGGCAATGTACCAAGAGATTTAAATAACAGGAACAGACTGCTTGTCTGACCAAAGGTGGTAATGAGTTCCAAAGGCTAGGGCTGAGGTAAGGGACAGGAGTCTGGGTGTCACTATAAACACTGCTGTGCTGCACCTTCATCAGGAAACAGACCTTGTTGGTTGGTTTGCTTTGCCTAAAGGCAGTTTCAGCTGCTGGCAAACTCGCTTCCTCATCATTCAAGCCCTCTTGCCACTCACATTCCTGCTCTTGCAGTGCCTGTGTAGTCATGAATGTTACCTGCAGGATCAGTGAAGGAAAAACTAAAACTGAAAGGCATTTTTAAATCTCCTTACTCCTTACCAATAGAACCGTGACCCATACTTTGCTACTATAACCATGTCTTTAAGCACAGAACAGAAACCAGGACCAATTACATGGATATAGACCTAGGACAGAGGGCAGGAGACTCTTCTTCACACAGAGCATGGTGAGGGTACAGAATGGGCTGCATAATGTTGTTGATGCTGAATCAGCGGTCCTTTAAGTGTGAGATCAATCAGCTGCTGGGATCTGGAGAAGCAGTGATGGACTGAGTGGCCGCCTTTGGGACGTACATTTTCATATGTTATTCTGTTCTTCCAGACCCTGCTTGAAGTGGCATTGAGGGTCCTCAAGTTACTCACCTGGTAAAGGTATGACAGTGGGGTGAGCCCTGCAGTCAGGAGAGCGCAGGTTCATGTGTGACCTTTCAATGCCCTTTCCTAGTCCCCTGAATACAATGAATGGGAGTTCTTGTCTGCAGTGATTCATGGGGCACATTCCCAGGAATTCAACCCAAATGGATGGCGTGCAACACACATGCACAGTAGATGATAGCCAGTTCTGCTACTGATTATTCACCTTTCCCACGGACATATGCTGTATTATGAATACTTAAAGGAACCCTGTTACATCAAACATTGTCACATCCCAGAGTTATTTAACAAGTCAATGGATCAAGCAGGCTTTGTCAAACCTGCTGTGAACTGGTTAAATAAACCATTCCTTCCACAATAGCTTTATCTTGACAGCTCCCCACAGCTTACCAGTTAATTATAAGATTATTATTAATTTTTTTTATTTAGCAGACACCTTTATCCAAAGCGACTTACAGAGTCTAGGGTGTGTGAACTATGCATCAGCTGCAGAGTCACTTACAGTTACGTCTCACCCGAAAGACGAATCACAAGGAGGTTAAGTGACTTGCTCAGGGTCACACAATGAGTCAGTGGCTGAGGTGGGATTTGAACCGGGGACCTCCTGGTTACAAGCCCTTTTCTTTAACCACTGGACCACACAGCCTCCTAAGAAGAAACAAAAAACTATGTGGAAACACTTTGGAAGCACTGGGGCATGACAAGGATCATAAAACTAACCAGTAGAGGCCACTGTTCTCTAAATCCTGAGGAGGCTTTCTCATACCAACCAGGGAAGAACTGTGTTAACACTGATCACCAGTAGATGGCAATAATGTTACACGAGCACGATGGGCCAGATTTTATCTATCTATCTATCTATCTATCTATCTATCTATACATTAAAAAATCTATATTTAATTGTAAAGCGTATGTAGGTTTAAATGTCATTTTACTGTATTATTTACATTTCTTTCTACTCTCTTCCTGGCCCGATTTGCCATCATGCTAAGTAGTTCTGGGTTATGTTGCTTCCTATGGCTTTGCCTGGACAATGGGACCTTTCAGCTCTGTTGGTCCCAACCCTGCCTGTCTATATGTACAGTAGGTGGGACAGTTAGGGTATATGGGGATACACAAAGTAACACTCACAGCCAGGTAAAGACAAATTTGGTTAAAAAAAAAAAAGCGTACCATAAATGTAAAGCATCAATTAAAATGACAATTGAAGGTACGTCCTCTTTAATAAAGCTTTTATTTTACTATACAGATAAAAACATGCTTGGAAGCCTTCCCAGTGCTGCAATACACTGTGGCTGATTTCAAGACATCTGGAAGAAGGCAGTAAAACATGTCGTATCACATTATGATTTAAAGATCCCCTATTAAAATCTGACAACTCATTACCAATGCATTTGTATTGCTCCTTGGTGAATATATTCTAGGACTCTATTTGCACTCGTTGCCACAGGATGTAGGAGGCGAGGCTGGGATTGCTCAGTTTACAGAGTTGGGGGAGGATGCAGAGGCTTTGTTGCAGTGGAGGGAGGATGCAGAGGCTTTGTTGCAGTGGATGGAGGATGCAGAGGCTTTGTTGCAGTGGATGGAGGATGCAGAGGCTTTGTTGCAGTGGAGGGAGGATGCAGAGGCTTTGTTGCAGTGGATGGAGGATGCAGAGGCTTTGTTGCAGTGGATGGAGGATGCAGAGGCTTTGTTGCAGTGGAGGGAGGATGCAGAGGCTTTGTTGCAGTGGATGGAGGATGCAGAGGCTTTGTTGCACAGTGGAGGGAGGGTGCAGAGGCTTTGTTGCACAGTGGAGGGAGGATGCAGAGGCTTTGTTGCAGTGGAGGGAGGATGCAGAGGCTTTGTTGCAGTGGAGGGAGGATGCAGAGGCTTTGTTGCAGTGGAGGGAGGATGCAGAGGCTTTGTTGCAGTGGATGGAGGATGCAGAGGCTTTGTTGCAGTGGAGGGAGGATGCAGAGGCTTTGTTGCAGTGGGTGGAGGATGCAGAGGCTTTGTTGCAGTGGAGGGAGGATGCAGAGGCTTTGTTGCAGTGGAGGGAGGATGCAGAGGCTTTGTTGCAGTGGAGGGAGGATGCAGAGGCTTTGTTGCAGTGGATGGAGGATGCAGAGGCTTTGTTGCAGTGGAGGGAGGATGCAGAGGCTTTGTTGCAGTGGAGGGAGGATGCAGAGGCTTTGTTGCAGTGGAGGGAGGATGCAGAGGCTTTGTTGCAGTGGAGGGAGGATGCAGAGGCTTTGTTGCAGTGGAGGGAGGATGCAGAGGCTTTGTTGCAGTGGAGGGAGGATGCAGAGGCTTTGTTGCAGTGGAGGGAGGATGCAGAGGCTTTGTTGCAGTGGAGGGAGGATGCAGAGGCTTTGTTGCAGTGGAGGGAGGATGCAGAGGCTTTGTTGCAGTGGATGGAGGATGCAGAGGCTTTGTTGCAGTGGAGGGAGGATGCAGAGGCTTTGTTGCAGTGGAGGGAGGATGCAGAGGCTTTGTTGCAGTGGAGGGAGGATGCAGAGGCTTTGTTGCAGTGGAGTGAGGATGCAGAGGCTTTGTTGCAGTGGATGGAGGATACAGAGGCTTTGTTGCAGTGGATGGAGGATGCAGAGGCTTTGTTGCAGTGGATGGAGGATGCAGAGGCTTTGTTGCAGTGGAGGGAGGATGCAGAGGCTTTGTTGCAGTGGAGGGAGGATGCAGAGGCTTTGTTGCACAGTGGGGGGAGGATGCAGAGGCTTTGTTGCAGTGGATGGAGGATGCAGAGGCTTTGTTGCACAGTGGGGGGAGGATGCAGAGGCTTTGTTGCAGTGGAGGGAGGATGCAGAGGCTTTGTTGCAGTGGAGGGAGGATGCAGAGGCTTTGTTGCAGTGGAGGGAGGATGCAGAGGCTTTGTTGCAGTGGAGGGAGGATGCAGAGGCTTTGTTGCAGTGGATGGAGGATGCAGAGGCTTTGTTGCAGTGGATGGAGGATGCAGAGGCTTTGTTGCACAGTGGGGGGAGGATGCAGAGGCTTTGTTGCAGTGGAGGGAGGATGCAGAGGCTTTGTTGCAGTGGAGGGAGGATGCAGAGGCTTTGTTGCAGTGGAGGGAGGATGCAGAGGCTTTGTTGCAGTGGAGGGAGGATGCAGAGGCTTTGTTGCAGTGGAGTGAGGATGCAGAGGCTTTGTTGCAGTGGATGGAGGATGCAGAGGCTTTGTTGCAGTGGAGGGAGGATGCAGAGGCTTTGTTGCAGTGGAGGGAGGATGCAGAGGCTTTGTTGCAGTGGAGGGAGGATGCAGAGGCTTTGTTGCAGTGGAGGGAGGATGCAGAGGCTTTGTTGCAGTGGATGGAGGATGCAGAGGCTTTGTTGCAGTGGAGGGAGGATGCAGAGGCTTTGTTGCAGTGGGGGGAGGATGCAGAGGCTTTGTTGCAGTGTAGGGAGGATGCAGAGGCTTTGTTGCAGTGGAGGGAGGATGCAGAGGCTTTGTTGCAGTGGAGGGAGGATGCAGAGTTATGTTCCAAGTTATGTTGTTGGAAAATGTGATTTCAGTCCTGTCTAAACAGCTTCCAACAGGTTTCCATCTTGCTAGCGCTCCTGTGTGGTTCTGCTATTGGCATTTGTTCCTGGTTCTTTAGAAGTCATGTGATAATGTGACCTTTTAACTTTTGACCTATAAATGGAGTCAACAGTTACAATGATGATTATGGCAAAACAACACTTACCTAAAAGCAAGATGGTAGCCTGTAAGATTGAATCATACCGAAAAATATTAAAGTAACAGAACGCAGTACAAAAACTACACAATATATGTCATGGTAATGGCTATATGTCATCTTCCAAACTTACCAATCAATCAATCAATCAATAAAAAATAGTGTTATATATCTCCTTTCATCTCAAAGCGCTTCACAATCAAGCAAGAGCGAACAATAAAAGAATAAAAGTAAAATAAGACTCAAAATAAAAACTTAAGATGCTTTAACACTCCAAAGGCATGAAAGAACAAATGGGCCTTCAGCCAGGACTTAAACTTTGCCAGAGAATCAGCATTTCCAATGATCCCTGGCAAAGCATTCCAGAGAGCCAGAGCAAGGTGGGAAAAACTGCCACCCCCTAGTGTGACGTACCTAGACAGTGGTGGAACCAGCAGCCCTGAATGTGTCAATTACAACTGGAGGCCAGGATGATATGGATGGAGCCGTTCTGATAGATATGTAGGACCAAGACCCCGAAGCGCTTTAAAGGTCAACAACAGAATTTTAAAAGTGAAATTCAAGAAGATTTATGAGTGGAGTGGCAAGCTATGTAGACAGTAAGGTGGGTATCACAGCTCAGGAGAGTCTGCCTTCAAGAACTGAAGAGCATTGGTTGCTATCTAAAGCTCCCTGTGGAATTTACAGTCCACGCATTGAAATATTCAAAAAGCCACACGGCTTATCTGTTAGGAACCTCTGATAATACAAAGATGCACAACGGATCCTGGCTCTTTGAGCATCGCACACATGGCATTGTTCTCTGAAGTCTGGGATCAATCCTCACTCAGTCACGGCTTGGTTCCTTATATTATTAGAGTCCCTGAAGATTTTTCTTCCTATTTTTTTCAGAGATAGAAACTATTATGGGGTTTGCGGAGTCATGGCAGAATGCTTTGAAGCAGCACGTACACGTTGATTGAAATCACATGCCGGGTCAGGGGGCCAGATTAGTATGCTTTTGCAATCAGTATCACAATAAGGATGATGGAGATGGAGCAGAGAGAGCGGAGGCTGCCTCTGAGTCCATTGACGCGGTTCCTTGGTTGCAGGTGGTAATTGCAGCACCTCACAGTACCAGACATCTGCAACATGTGTGGACAGGATAATCAATCAGCGCTGTTATTATGCAAATAGGGTCTGATTAACAGTGGGAAGTCTGCGTTGACGAGTGAAAGGTGCCAGTACTTTATGATGTACTCGTAACACATTACATATGCAGGGTGTTTAGATTTCTTTTGTGATGAATGTCCTTCACTGGCAGCTGTGTTTGGAAAAACATAGGCGAGCATTATTATTGTAGACAATAAGAAAAACAAAGCATACAAACATAGTTGAGCATTATCATTGTAGACAATAAGAAGAACAAAGCATACAAACATAGGCGAGCATTATTATTGTAGACAATAAGAAAAACAAAGCATACAAACATAGTTGAGCATTATCATTGTAGACAATAAGAAAAACAGCATAAAAACATAGGCGAGCATTATCATTGTAGACAATAAGAAAAACAAAGCTTTAAAAGAGCATAAAAAACAACGTAATTATATAAGAAATGTAGGTAACACTTTACATGAAGTGTTTCTAATTACATAGTAGTTCCTTAGTAAATATATGTGTACTTACACATCATTACAATGTTATTATGGCACAGTTACAATGTACTTAATGTGTAAATCATTTTGCACAATATATGTAAGTACACAATTGTATCAGAAAATGGTTAGGGTAAGGGGGTTAGGGTTATATCATGCAAAAATGTATACATTAAGTACATTGTAACTGCATAGTAACATTGTAATGATGTGTAAGTACACATGTATTTACTACATAGCTACTATGTAAATACACAATAGAGCAACATCTAAACCAACATCTTCAGTGTAGCCTTTAAAACGGCTAAAGGAAAATCTCAGATCTTTGCTTATATTGCATAAAATAATGCCAGGACATAATCTTCAGTGACTTGCAGGGGACCTTGTCAGTAAAATCTAAAAAAGCAGTATCATTAAAAGACATAGTGGTAAGGGAGAACGCATACAGCACAACCTCCTCACCAAATCACTGTGCTGAGGCTTAAATGTACTGACAGCACTGCTCAGTGAGTGGGCAGGCTCTGGTGTGTTTGTCACTATTATTTGACCCAAGACAAATCACATTTTAGCTCTGTGTAGGCATCACTATTTTAAAAGCATCCACCTTTTGTACACATCTGACCCTTAAATGCCCTGAAAACGTATCATTTAACTGAGCTTCATAACTATATTGGGTAACATCAATGACTATAAAAAAACTGAATGGGGGTTATGTAGTATTATAGTCAAAATGTTTCTCATTGAATGTTATAAGCTTCTTACAATATATTAACACTGTAATTGATGCAGATTGTTGCAGTGTGCTGGTTGCTCAGAAGTTGAATTGATGCAGATTGTTGCAGTGTGCTGGTTGCTCAGAAGCTGAATTGATGCAGATTGTTGCAGTGTGCTGGTTGCTCAGAAGCTGAATTGATGCAGATTGTTGCAGTGTGCTGGTTGCTCAGAAGCTGAATTGATGCAGATTGTTGTACTGTGCTGGTTGCTCAGAAGCTGAATTGATGCAGATTGTTGTACTGTGCTGGTTGCTCAGAAGCTGAATTGATGCAGATTGTTGCAGTGTGCTGGTTGCTCAGAAGCTGAATTGATGCAGATTGTTGCAGTGTGCTGGTTGCTCAGAAGCTGAATTGATGCAGATTGTTGCAGTGTGCTGGTTGCTCAGAAGCTGAATTGATGCAGATTGTTGCAGTGTGCTGGTTGCTCAGAAGCTGAATTGATGCAGATTGTTGTACTGTGCTGGTTGCTCAGAAGCTGAATTGATGCAGATTGTTGCAGTGTGCTGGTTGCTCAGAAGCTGAATTGATGCAGATTGTTGCAGTGTGCTGGTTGCTCAGAAGCTGAATTGATGCAGATTGTTGCAGTGTGCTGGTTGCTCAGAAGCTGAATTGATGCAGATTGTTGTACTGTGCTGGTTGCTCAGAAGCTGAATTGATGCAGATTGTTGCAGTGTGCTGGTTGCTCAGAAGCTGAATTGATGCAGATTGTTGTACTGTGCTGGTTGCTCAGAAGCTGAATTGATGCAGATTGTTGCAGTGTGCTGGTTGCTCAGAAGCTGAATTGATGCAGATTGTTGCAGTGTGCTGGTTGCTCAGAAGCTGAATTGATGCAGATTGTTGCAGTGTGCTGGTTGCTCAGAAGCTGAATTGATGCAGATTGTTGCAGTGTGCTGGTTGCTCAGAAGCTGAATTGATGCAGATTGTTGTACTGTGCTGGTTGCTCAGAAGCTGAATTGATGCAGATTGTTGCAGTGTGCTGGTTGCTCAGAAGCTGAATTGATGCAGATTGTTGCAGTGTGCTGGTTGCTCAGAAGCTGAATTGATGCAGATTGTTGCAGTGTGCTGGTTGCTCAGAAGCTGAATTGATGCAGATTGTTGCAGTGTGCTGGTTGCTCAGAAGCTGAATTGATGCAGATTGTTGTACTGTGCTGGTTGCTCAGAAGCTGAATTGATGCAGATTGTTGCAGTGTGCTGGTTGCTCAGAAGCTGAATTGATGCAGATTGTTGCAGTGTGCTGGTTGCTCAGAAGCTGAATTGATGCAGATTGTTGCAGTGTGCTGGTTGCTCAGAAGCTGAATTGATGCAGATTGTTGCAGTGTGCTGGTTGCTCAGAAGCTGAATTGATGCAGATTGTTGCAGTGTGCTGGTTGCTCAGAAGCTGAATTGATGCAGATTGTTGCAGTGTGCTGGTTGCTCAGAAGCTGAATTGATGCAGATTGTTGCAGTGTGCTGGTTGCTCAGAAGCTGAATTGATGCAGATTGTTGCAGTGTGCTGGTTGCTCAGAAGCTGAATTGATGCAGATTGTTGCAGTGTGCTGGTTGCTCAGAAGCTGAATTGATGCAGATTGTTGTACTGTGCTGGTTGCTCAGAAGCTGAATTGATGCAGATTGTTGCAGTGTGCTGGTTGCTCAGAAGCTGAATTGATGCAGATTGTTGCAGTGTGCTGGTTGCTCAGAAGCTGAATTGATGCAGATTGTTGCAGTGTGCTGGTTGCTCAGAAGCTGAATTGATGCAGATTGTTGCAGTGTGCTGGTTGCTCAGAAGCTGAATTGATGCAGATTGTTGTACTGTGCTGGTTGCTCAGAAGCTGAATTGATGCAGATTGTTGCAGTGTGCTGGTTGCTCAGAAGCTGAATTGATGCAGATTGTTGCAGTGTGCTGGTTGCTCAGAAGCTGAATTGATGCAGATTGTTGCAGTGTGCTGGTTGCTCAGAAGCTGAATTGATGCAGATTGTTGTACTGTGCTGGTTGCTCAGAAGCTGAATTGATGCAGATTGTTGCAGTGTGCTGGTTGCTCAGAAGCTGAATTGATGCAGATTGTTGCAGTGTGCTGGTTGCTCAGAAGCTGAATTGATGCAGATTGTTGCAGTGTGCTGGTTGCTCAGAAGCTGAATTGATGCAGATTGTTGTACTGTGCTGGTTGCTCAGAAGCTGAATTGATGCAGATTGTTGCAGTGTGCTGGTTGCTCAGAAGCTGAATTGATGCAGATTGTTGCAGTGTGCTGGTTGCTCAGAAGCTGAATTGATGCAGATTGTTGCAGTGTGCTGGTTGCTCAGAAGCTGAATTGATGCAGATTGTTGCAGTGTGCTGGTTGCTCAGAAGCTGAATTGATGCAGACTGTTGCAGTGTGCTGGTTGCTCAGAAGCTGAATTGATGCAGATTGTTGCAGTGTGCTGGTTGCTCAGAAGCTGAATTGATGCAGACTGTTGCAGTGTGCTGGTTGCTCAGAAGCTGAATTGATGCAGATTGTTGCAGTGTGCTGGTTGCTCAGAAGCTGAATTGATGCAGATTGTTGTACTGTGCTGGTTGCTCAGGGTTTCAGAGCCCTTGTGATTGACTCGCAGGAGTCACACGAGAACTGCTTCTCAGTCTTGTCTCGCTAAGAACAAATCAAGCAGAGTACAGTGGTTAGGCTTAAGGTGAAGTCAGGAGCAAAAACCACCTGGAACACAAAGTAAAGCAAAGCACCCACATTTGAGGCCATAAATACAAACTCAATCTGACTTACAAAAGACGGTTCTCTGATAATATCTGTGTGTCATGTGACACAAAAGACGGTTCTCTGATAATATCTGTGTGTCATGTGACACAAAAGACGGTTCTCTGATAATATCTGTGTGTCATGTGACACAAAAGACGGTTCTCTGATAATATCTGTGTGTCATGTGACACAAAAGCTTTCATTTCTTATCTAACGCACTCAGTGTGTTCACTGCACATCCTCTTGGTTTAGTGGATTCAAAGGTCAAACTATAAAGGTTGTTACTTGTTATTTTCAAATAACAACCACAAAGCAATTAGAAGAACGATCCTGCTGTGATTACAGATGAGGTTAATGGTGATATGATTCTCGATTGTGTGTGTGTGTGTGATATGATTCTCGATTTAAGCCCTTTGTGTGTGTGTGTGCATTTTCTGGCAGATAGCCTGAATCAGTTTTTTTTGTTTTCAGTTTCTTCCAAGTCTGAATGACCCACATGTTTTGCTTTCCATTCCGCTGTCTGTAGGTAACTCTGTGAGGTGAATCATCTTGTATCCAAGGGGGGCCTGCTTTGGCATTTATCTGAGGTATTTCCACCTGCGTCCTCAAAAGACCACCGCCTGAGACCGGTTTCTATAATGGTGGAACAGAGAAATGTCAGAAAGCCCAAAAAATAAAATGATAATAAAGCCTTTGGCTATAACAATATAGATTGAAGGGTCTCTTTGAGCGCTCGAGAGAAGACGACAATGTAATGATGTAGTGTTGAAGACTTCATCCAAAGGTCACTTCACCATGGACTGCATCTCTAACTGTGTCTCTCTGGGGAGGGATAACCAATCACTTTGCTTTTCAGAGTCTGTCTGTCTGGTATAAAACAAAAAAAAACATGTTCAGCTTGGTAAGAACCTGGCAGTAAACTGATGTTTGAAATTCATTCATTTTTAATTAGCTGTTTGTTTGTTTGTTTGTTTTTTTCTTGTCATGAAAAAGTAACTTCTTCATATAACAAAACTACCAGTGAGTTGTGGTACTTCTGACTCAGAGGCTGTGGTCTGAAGGACAGCAGCAGCTGCAGATACAGCCCATGAGCAAGGCACTCAGACACCTCGCTCAATTTATTAAATTGTTTACACAGGAAGCATTCCGGTCTGTGTGTGACCTTCCCCAAAAGTGTTCTGCCCAAAGAATCACCTGTCTGATGTGGTGAGAAATGAGCAAATCCTCCACACTGGGGCTTGGCTGCTAATTTGAAAAGGAGTTTGACTGCCTTGAGACATCTGGTAGAAAACTTTGAAAACACTGCGTTTCTGACAGGTAATGCATATAATATAAAATGAACAGGCTGCCTCGCTCCCCAGCTTCGTTGTCACTGTACATCACAGTCTGTTTAAAAAGAAAGTTGGGCTCTCCCTCTACACCCACTCTACCTTTTCTATTTGTCAACAAATGCAAGAAAAGCGGCCTAGCTAGCTGGAAGCAGTTTATTTCCTAGGGAACCGTGGGCTCTAATGAACAATTGCTATGGTAACCCAGTTCCTGCTTTCTATCCTTTGTAGGTAAAACACGACATTTCCTTTATAACTGAGATAAGAAGCGTTTTACATGAAGATCTGTTTTTTTTTTAACTGTCTGATGTGCCAGTATTTCTGGCATGTCCCTTCACACAGTACACACATGCCATCCTATACACGCCACCCTATACAAGCACAAAGATCATGCACAACGCGCACAGGCTTATGTACTGTACATGTACTGTACAATGCTTTTTCAATGCTTTGCAAGCATCTAACTGCATCTGTCTGGTAATGCTTCCAGCCCTGCACAGTACAGCAGCAACTTCACACACTTCTACATAGATACAGACAGACGGCCAGATGGACAGATCGCAACATCACCATGCCAAGTTTTGACGACTGAATATGAATTGGTTGTCAATATTAATCCAGGGTGTCCCATAAATCTGGCATCGGGGACACACTTGTTATTATTGGTTGTGTCTCATTTTTTCCAATTGTGAAATGCATTCTGATGATGGGGTGGCTGCCCAGAATTAACAGACAACAGCGAACATCCTAATAGTATTTGATATTGCCTAAATACTATTGATTTCCGGGAAACCCTGTAATTTTTGTAATATAATTTAACATATGGCTGCAGGTCAATGCCACCAAACAAGTATCAATAATATCTATATAATTAAGTTGACTAAAAACATTCTACAGTATATTTCAAACCTTAAAAAAAAAAGTAGCTTTGATGTTTAAATGTAGGTTTAGTTGCACTTGGCTTTGGTGACGCTGCATCATGCAGACAGTATAAACACATGCTGAACTGTCCTTTGCAGTTTGACATTTGTGTTAACAGTTTGGCACAGTTTGTATTTGGCTGCCCCTTGTGGCTTTCCATTATGCTGGAGCTCCTTACTGTGGCTCACTTGAGCACGCTGTAAACAGGCTTAAGATCGTGTTCAAAATATAAAAGTGACAGCAGACCGGGGGTGTTGGGAAGCTGCTTTTATCATCAACCGTCTGGTTTATTTGGAGTAATGGTTATAATGTTATAATGTTTTCTGAAACTCGTGTCCTTTACAGCCTCTTCTGGGTCCCTCACCATTTTACACGAGGTATTGGCAAATCTCTATGGAAACCATAGCTGTTTCTTTAATATTTTCTTTAATTTTCCTTGCACAAGTGTGTGTGTGTGTGTGTGTAGGCACTGAAAAGCAGGCACTGCAAGGATAGCCAAGGCAATCACAGGCATCTGATGATGAAAGTTTGAGATTAATCAACTATGAAGTCTCTTAGGAATTTGAATTACCATGGAAACTCACCCAAATGAGCCAATCAGGATTATCTCTGTTGCTCAGTATTCCTTGTCTTCTTGTGTTAGCACCAGGTTTTAGAGGAAGCTCACAACACATTTAACCCTTTTAACTGTACTTGTAAAGATGCTTTGTTTTTTCAAAAAGGAGGCCTTATTTTTAAATGCTTCTTTTGATAAAGATGCAGAGATGCTGGTTCATGCTTTTGTTATTTCTTGGTTAGATTATTGTAGTGCTTTGTTTGCCGGCCTCCCCCATTCAAAATTGCGTCGGCTCCAACTGGAAGCGGGTATCCAACTAAAATGGTTCTTCGAGCATAAAATATACTTTGTGCTGTCTTTGCCCTTCTTACATCTCCAAATATTAAAAGCCTTCTGGTGAGTTATTTGCCCTGGAGTGTTACGTTGTCTTAGGCCAAGAGATAAAAAAAAAGAGGTTGGTTCAAAAACCTATTAAAGTTGTAAATCCAGCTTTTGCGCTTTCTGCCAAGTCTATGATGACAAACCTGGGACACAAGTAAAAGCCTGTTGTGTAATTGGCCCTGCGGTATGCATAGGTGGCAGTATTGCAGAGGACTAAACCTTTATCTGGGGATTCCACAGCCTTTTCATTTTGCTGTATCTACTGAGCATCAGTTGTTAATAGCGTTGCAAAGCTGCCTGGATCCCCGTTCAGTATGTGAGTGCTGCTTCGGGCTGAGTCAAGTAAATGGGATCTTAATGGGCATGCTGTGGTGTTAGTGGATTTAAATTCATAGTCATTTCTTTGCTTTGCAGCTTGTGAATCACCGTACCTATATACATAGTGGGACCTGCTTCATCAAATTAACTATTAAATGCAAAGCAAACCCAATGAACTAAATCCATTAAATAGGTTTAAGAAACCAAAGGCACTGAATGTGTTGTGCTTAAAGGGCACATAAGGACCTCTTTGTTTACGTGTGTGTATTGTTTAATTATTTTTTTTTTTTAACATTTTGACCACTTTTTTAAACTTTTAAATTGCTTTCCCTGCCTCAAGATGGCTTCCCATGTACCCACAAGGACCTCTCAGAACTACATTTCCCATCATCCTCCTGCTCACTGGTAAATCCATCTCAGTTACTTATGTGAGCAGGGGAATGATGGGAAATGTAGTTAAAACAAGACACACACACCTTATGTAAACAGTTGTAGCAACACATGTAACACAATAAAATAAAAAGGTCCTTATGTGCCCTTTAAAACCTTTGTATATATATATATATATATATATATATATATATATTGTATTGCATAGTCAAGTCAGTTATATGTTATCTCAGTTCATATTGTTTGTAAGTAAGAAGTAAGAAGTGGCTTTAAGGTAACACTTTATAAATACTGTGTATTTGCATAGTAGTTACTTAGTAAATACATGCGTACTTACACACAATTCCAATATTATGCATAGTTACAATGTACTTAATGTACTTAAAATCTTTTTGCATGATATATGTAAGTACACAATTACTGTATATCAGAAAAGGGTTAGGGTTATTATCATGTAAAAAGATGTACACATCAAGGGCAGCAGTGTGGAGTAGTGGTTAGGGCTCTGGACTCTTGACCGGAGGGTTGTGGGTTCAATCCCAGGTGGGGACACTGCTGCTGTACCCTTGAGCAAGGTACTTTACCTAGATTGCCCATAAATGGGTAATTGTATGTAAAAATAATGTGATATCTTGTAACAATTGTAAGTCGCCCTGGATAAGGGCATCAGCTAAGAAATAAATAATAATAAGTACATTGTGACTATGCATAGTAACATTGTAATTATGCGTACATACACATGTATTTATTAAGTAACTACTATGTAAATACACAGTCATTCGAGACACTTAATGCAAAGTATTACCGTCTCTAAAAACCCATTTGATTACCTCTTATTACCACTAGCAAGATTATCACTGTCATAGAGCATTTCATATTTGTCAAAGCAGTGCATCCCACCAAGCAGTACAGTGCTTATGACGTGAAAGCAGGCACTACAACGTTGCTTATTTTGGGTGGGTTAATGGTGCTGTACGGACAAGGAGTAAAGCCTATTTGTTTAAGATGTTTAGAGTTTGAGTCAATGTAAAATACACACATGCATATGTCTCCAAGGAAAGTAGGATCCAGCATGCCCTGAACTACCCTCTATAGTCTGCATTTAGTCCTCAATACAGTAGTACTACACCACCCTGCAATGCAGGATGCTAGTTAATGCAGTATTGTTTATGTGGAATCGCCGGAGGCTGTGGGCCACATGTATTGCAGCAGCTTCAATTAAATGGTTATTAATCAAATCTGGGTAACCTTCATTTCTCAAATATAAACACTTTAGTGTGTTTCTGCTCTCCAGTTTTAATATGCTTCATCTTTTTTCTTCTTCATAAATTTGCATTCAAATCAAAATTCAAATCATCTCCATGAAAAAGGGAACAGTGCCGACAACTAACAAAAGTGGCATTTTAAAGAATATTAATAAACTATTAATAGACTCGGGTGCTATGGAACATTAATATGCAAATGAAATTTAGCTAACAGTTAAAAGCAGCAGTGGCTGTGGCATGCAGTAATTGCAGTGCATTGTACAGTTTAGACCAGGCCTTGGGCACAGCATTCAGTGCTGTTCACGCACCTCTTCTTTAATAATGCAGTGATGATGGGGAGCTGTTTATTTTATCAAACCAGAGCCATCCCTCCAAAAGCATGTTTTTAATACATTTTGGATGAACTGATTTTGTTGAGGCTGCATCATCTTCATAGCTGTCATCAGTAATCTTCATCATACTTCTAGAGCATGACAGATTCAACAGTACAGTCTTTTTAAAAGTAGATTCAAGAATAACCTGAATACATTTTCTGTATACACCAGCAAAAATGACACAAACATGCAGTGCATGATCTTGGCATTGCTACAGAAACAGTGGTGAGAAGTTAAGTTGCACAGTAGTTTGCTTCATAATTACACAGTGGCCAACTGGCCATATTATTATTATTATTATTATTATTATTATTATTATTATTATTATTATTATTATTATTATTATTATTATTATTGTTATTATTGTTATTGTTATTATTTCTTTGGCTCTTTTAATGCTTGTGTGTGTTTTAAAGTTTTTACAGGAGGCTCTTCTTCAGTGTTTACACACAATGCATTACTATACCTGTGCTGTAACATTGTGATTATGTGTAAGTGCACATGTATTTACTAAGTAACTACTATGTAGATACACAGTAATTAGAGGCACTTAATGTTACAAAAAAACATGTATCCTATTTGTAACAATTGTACCAAGAACTCAGCAATATAGCTGTTGAGAAATGATAGAAGCAAACGTTTATCCTTTTTTTTTCTTTTCTTTCAATTCAAAGTATGTTATTGGTTCATTCTCAGGGTCCATTGATTTGACACTAATCTTTATTACAGCAGTGTGGGTCTGTCAGGTTGTCTGACACTATAACATTATTGCCTCCTTAATGGAATAAGTAACCTATATGCAAATTACGCTATAGCGTAGGGCCCACAGCAGAATTGGGGCCCCACGAGGTTGCTGTTTGTTTGGGAAATTTTACAATAACTACATGTGGGCAGACGGACGGGCCCACACACACAGGAAGAGAGGTGCTCAGAATTGTTCTTTTATGACGGCTAAGCATTTCTTTCTCAATTACAGCACACCTGGTCTCTGAGTCTCTCACGCAAGCAGCTTCCTGCTAATGTACAAACAATACCAAACCCTACACGCCCTCTACCTCCTGGGAGATTCTTCCCTAGTCCTACTACATCAGAGGAATCAGTCTGCAGATACAATGTATGATGAATCAGGCTCAGTTTACGTATTCATTTATTTCAGTTTTAGGGCCAATTTAAAAACCTGTCCTGTCTCAAATGTGCACAGTATGGCTCTTTCAATTTTAGAAACTTTCCTTTTTCATTTGGGGGTTGGAATTTTACAAGAAAAGGCAGGAGGCTGAAGGAAAGTCAAAATGCGCATGTGTGCAGCCGACAAGAACGGTTAAGTCCATAATGTTTGTTTCTCTCGCTACAAAAAAAAAAAAGTAAAGAACAGAAAAGTTATTTTCTTTTTTTGTTAAACTGCATTGTTTTGTTCTATTGCATGCAATGCTACTACTGGTCCATAGAAGGAATCTACAAACAGGTTTGGAAAAAAAAACATTGTTTTTGTTTTGCTATATATATAATTCTGCTGCTACTGTATATATTAGCTGCTGGACTTTTTGGTAAACTAACAAAACCACTGACCCATTAACCTCAGTGGATGTTATATTATGCACTAGCTAATGTTTTTCTACTTTAATGTCTGGGACTGAAGCTATTTTTTATGTTTGTGATTCATATTGCATCATTTTGTGCTCTATGTTCTCATGAATGTTTAAATGTTAATTAAAATATTAATTAACAACAGTGAGATTTAATTATTATCACTTGCATGTGGTTTCTGTCATATGGTAAAAGCAATCAAGGCATGCACAGTTTAACAAGCCTCATGTCCAGATGTGATCAGCAAAGACAAAAGCCTACATAAAGTGCTCAGATAAGTTATCTAATTCAATTTGAAGACGCTTCCTCATTATAATTGATTGGTACTGGAAAAAAGCGTAGATTGAAAATAAAGTAAAAGTTAGGAAATATTATCTTGCAATTAACAGGTTCCTATGATGTTGTGTATTGTGCACTCATATATTTCAAACTTTGCATATAATTCGTATCAATTAAAGGGCCTAACTGTGGTTTGAAACTGGAAAATTAATGGTTTCCATGCACAGGCATGATGGGAACTACAGTATAGTGACTGCATCTGTATTTTTTTTTGTGGAAACTCCATGTCCGAACATGTATTTAAGTCAAATATAACCGTGCTCAGTTCTTTTCAGTCCTGTGAAAGAGCAGGCTGGAAATGTCCCCTCCCTTTAGCTTTGATACATTTGTTCCAATAAACATTTCTGGCAGTTCAATATTAGATTTGCAAATTGCAATTTGAAACTTAATTTAGGCTTTTATTAACAATTACATAGATCCTTCTCATGGAGAGTTCTTTAAGGCACTTGGATCTTTATTAGGAGAATAGGGGCCTTGATTTAAAGCAAGGGCAAAGACAGAGGCACATTTTCTGAGACAAATAGAACCATTACAACAGTAAGAAACAACTTCGGGCCAAATACCTGCCCTCCTATAGCACGCTACCTCGTGTTCCAAGTGGTAATACACCAAACCTTCAGAAAATGTAGGGTTCTATCCACTAGGTGTACAGCAGAGTGTTGCAGGGGGCAGGTTCACAGTTACACTCTAGTCTACCAGAGGGACCTGGAGGTTAGACAGGGGTGTGATGACAGGAACAACAATGTATACAGTACAATGTGAATGTAAAGAAAAAGAAGACAACGCTGATATCTCACAGCCATACCATGCTGGCTGGCCTGCTTTTATTTGACGTTACTGTGGGTTACTGCAAACACATTTAGCCAATGTGCCCGCTAAAGATGGCAGCTTTTTATTAGTCCTGTTATGTGTTTGCCTGAGCTGCAGACCAGTCAAGTCTCACTTATTTGCAGTGAGACTCGTTCATTTAAGAAGAATGCCAGTGTATTTTAATGAGAGTATTCCCTTATGTCACTTCAGATTTTTTTCAAACTCATCTGGATGTTTTGACCATGCTATCTCTGAAATTAGAAAGAGCTGAGCTCAGATGAAGTGTCTAATTGGAAAGATACTTTCCAGGAGTGCAATTATAAGGAAAAGAGAAAAGTATTTGTGGTTCATTTTTACAGGGTGTACAGTGAGAAAGCTATTCAGTCTGTGAGCTATGACCAGATCAGCCCCTGTGATCACAGACCACAGAGCAGTTCCATGTAGGGCCCTTTTATATGGAGTTGGTTTCCAAGTGTGGTGCTAATTTAACTATGGTTTGGATTGCTTTCATGCATTTGTGAAATGCATGAACCACCCCTAGGTTCAGAAAAAAAAATGCAAGCGTCCTAACTAACAGACTTCAGTTCACTTAAAACAAACCCTAGCTGATTATCTCCAAACCAAACCAGACGTCTCCCCCGCACTAAAGTACGCTCACAAAAGAACTTGGTTTGGTTAATCTGGAAACAAACAGTACG
This sequence comes from Acipenser ruthenus, assembly GCF_902713425.1. Classification (NCBI taxonomy): domain Eukaryota; kingdom Metazoa; phylum Chordata; class Actinopteri; order Acipenseriformes; family Acipenseridae; genus Acipenser; species Acipenser ruthenus. The sequence goes on from NC_081195.1 coordinate 68,389,264, forward strand.
ATATGGGGAAATACACACTTACTTCAAAATAGGGCACAGTGTGTTCAAGCCAGACTAGTTTATCTCAAGGCAGTACTGGAACTCTGTCTGCAGGGCATGGCATAAGATCCTTACTGAGACTAAAATGAGTGGCAGGCTGCCCCTCTGAGCTGCCCCAGTGTGTGGTTCTCTATCTTCCCATCTCCACAAGCCACATCACAGCAGTCAAAACAGGCCCCCAGAACAGATACAAGATGGCAAGAAATGACAGGACTGATAGTTTTTTATATTATTCATTTTTTGTTATTTGTATCTGTAAAGCGCTTTGAGGCAATTTATCTCGAAAGCTGCTATATAAGAAATAAAGATTGATTGATCGATTGATTGATAGCTTTGGGTGGATTTTAACTCCAGCATTAGTCATCTTAACCCACCCCAGCTTTTATAACAATAGCTCTCAGCAATTACAGGCATTATTTATTTTGTTTACAAACCATCCCCTGTATGGTTTGATGATGATAATAGATCAGTTCTTAGCAAATTACCTTTCACGATTTAAAGGCCATCTGCACATTAAAGCCATTTTTTAAACACCAGGATTCACAGTGATGATGCAAGCTGGCATGGTCGTGATGAGCACTATATCCTTTGGTAATTGCAGAATTTCAATTGATGGCTCTTCAAAACTAAGCACTCACATACTCCTCATCTCGAAATAGTAAATGTATTGTCATTGAGAACAATGATTTCTATGGGGGTAAACTAGGAGAATAGGGGACCTTGGTCAGTAGTGCTTGTAGGACACCCAGCAGAAGGTGCTAAAGGTAAATGTAGGGTAGAGAGCAATAAGGGTAAGCAAGGACATATCTGAATCAGGAAAGGGGAGCGGGGTTCATCAATACACTCGCTAGTAAATGTTGTGCTTTCATGTTACACAGGGGGAAAAATAAAGGTATGGAGACAAATGAGAAAAGAGCTGTTTCAAATATGTAACATCACAGCGTGTTTACTTCAGTAGCAACCCCCATCCTCCCTTTCCTATGATTAAACAACCACTGCTCTCATTAATTCAAAGCCATCTGCTTCTTATTCAGTCATTTCATGATACATTATCAGAATTTATTTAAAATATATGTTTTTGTGAGGGCAAGATGCACACATCATTATAACCATATAAAATGATAAACAGCGTTTTGCAAGCCTTAATGATTCAGAGCGTTATGTGAGTTGAAATGGTGGCAGTCCATCACCATTTTCAAATGGGTGCTATTAACTAAATCAGGAGGCAGAAAGAGTCCTGTCAGATTCATAGTAAAAGACAGAAAGGAAAAAGAAAACCAAGAAAATATACAAGTGAACTCTACCAACAGGGAACACAAAAATAGGAATATGTAAAGAGTAACACTTTACATGAAGTGTCTCTTATTACCATGTACACTAGCACAGCATTACAATGTTATTATGCATAGTTACAATGTACTTAACGTGCAAATATTTTTGCACAATATATGTAAGTACACAATTGTATCAGAAAAGTTATGTTTGTTTTTTTTATCCCTCTTCCTGCAGTGATTTAGAGGACAGATCTCAAACCAAGAGCGGATATTTTGAAAAGAGCTTTGAAACAGACTTTAACGTTAAGTGTGAAAATGTGTCAGAATGTTAATACTGAAAAGAAAAAAATACCGGTACGTTATTTAAACATTTGTAGCAACACGTGGGGATGTATAATGCTATATTTTTCGGAACCCTGCTACTTACTCTTTAAGTATATTGTAACTATGCATAATGACATTGTAATTATGTGTAAGTGCCCATGTATTTACTAAGTAATTACTGTGTAAATGCACAGGTGTTAGAGACACACTGTAAAGTGTTACCACATTTACAACATGCTATATAGTTGTGTACTGTGCTATATATAGTACAGTACACTTACTGTAAAGGCATGCTAATCAAAAACACCTCCTATCTCTTATGGGCACCAGCACATTTCTTTTCTGTTAAAGATTTATTTCTTGTATTTCAATGTTATATGTGGCTATAAAAATATGTAGATAGTTCAAAGACAACACAACAGAAGCCAGAGGTTATTGGTGCTTCCTTGTATCAAATTGCTTGCTAATTCCATGAAGATACAGGTTTATTGTTTCAGTCTTTTTAATCCACAATGTTGAAAAATCTGCATGTCCAGTATAAAAGTACAAAACAAAACAAGACAGCAAACAAAAGATCTTCGACACAATAAGTTTGAATTCTGCGAATGCTCATGAGATGTAAAAAGCCTGGGTCAGCACTCCTTGTTTTGCATTCATCCTCGTGTTTTGAGGAAAGAAATGCTGCTTTGGGGATGATTAATGGTCACAGTTCAGCCTGCAAAGAGGTCAATTCAAACTGGTCTGCCTTAATTGTAATTGGTTCAGTAATTGAGGGTTAACAGATGCCTGCCTGGCCCAACCTTTGCTTTGATTTTCAATGACAGGTGCATGAAATGTGGCTTTACTTTCCTATCAGCCTACCCCAGTATGGTGTGTGTATGGTGCTGCTGTCTGTACTCACAAGAAAAGACTAATCCCAGCACGCCTCTGATTGCACACGTCAGCGCCTTTGACAGCATTTAATAAAGGGTTATCTTACCTCTCGGACTCGAGGTGATCTGAAGCTATTTATCCTGTGCTTCCAAACTGCAGAGCCTTTTTTGGGACTCAGATGCTGCAGCTTAGAGTAAACAGCAATCACAGCATCGCTCTGGCATCTCCAGTTTATCTGTGGGAGACAGCGTGAGGCAGATTGGCTGTCACTGGGGTTCATTAGCTCTTGTCAGTTAGGAAAAATCCATGCAGATTATTTGTATGACAAACAATACAAAAAAAAACTACTGTTTCTAATAGTACTGACATTGACTGGGTTTCATAAGGATACATTTCAAATGAATTTGCATTGTGGTTTATCATCTCTCGCTGACCTGGGGATCTCTGGCACTGCTCTGGCCTGGTTCTCCTCCTACCTCTCCAACCGCACTTACCAGGTAACCTGGCGTGGAGCAACCTCCACACCTCACCCTCTCTAAACAGGAGTCCCCCAAGGGTCAGTCTTGGGTCCTCTCCTGTTCTCTCTCTACACCCGCTCCCTGGGCCCCCTCATCGCATCCTATGGTTTCTCATACCATTTCTATGCTGATGATGCTCAGATTTTCCTCTCCTTCCCCACCTCTGACTCCACCATCTCCTCCCGTATCTCTACCTGTCTGTCTGCTATTTCCTCCTGGATGCACTCGCATCACCTCAAACTCAACCTCTCTAAATCTGACCTCCTTTTCTTTCTCTCCTCCTCCCCCTCCACTGATCTCTCTATCTCTGTTCCTCTGGAATCTACCACACTCTCTCCCTCTTCCTCCGCTAAGAACCTCGGAGTCACCCTGGACCCCTGCCTCTCTTATTCCCAGCACATCTCCACTCTGGCACGCACTTACCGATTCTTCCTGAGCAACATCCGAAGAATCCGACCCTTCCTCACCAACTACGCCACCCAGCTCCTGGTCCAGGCCTTGGTACTCTCTCGCATAGACTACCGCAACTCCCTCCTGGCTGGCCTCCCTGCATCCGCCACCCGTCCGCTCCAGCTCATCCAGAACTCTACTGCCCGCCTGGTGTTCTCTCTGCCTAGCTTCTCCCACGCAACTCCACTACTCCGCTCACTCCACTGGCTACCGATCACCGCTCGCATCCAGTTCAAGACTCTTGTACTAGCCTACAGATGCCTTGACCAGACTGCACCCAGCTACCTCCAGACCCTCATCTCTCCCTACACCCCCACTCGACCTCTCCGCTCCGCCTGCACTAGAAGACTGGCTCTACCTCCTCTATGCTCCCCTGCCTCCAGAGCCCGCTCCTTGTCCACCCTCGCTCCGCAGTGGTGGAATGACCTTCCTACAGATGTCAGGACCGCCCAGTCCCTGACCACATTCCGGCGCCTCCTCAAGACTCACCTCTTCAGACAGCACCTGTAGAACTCCTCTGTTTTTCCCCTGCGACACTATCACCCTTCCTTAAATGCGCTTTATTTGCTCTTATCTGTCCCCTATTTTACTGCATTTAATCCTGTACTTCAGAGTACTGTAATCTGCCAAGTGTTTAATCTGTAGTATTTTGTATTTAATCATATCCTGATGTAACTATCACTGTCACTGTTATCTGCTGTATTATTGAATTGTATTTTGTCACACTTGTACTTGCTTGAACCAAAGTCATTGTATTTATCTTGCTCTTAATTGTATTATTACTTGTACTGTAACACTTGAAATGTATTTGCTTACGATTGTAAGTCGCTCTGGATAAGGGCGTCTACTAAGAAATAAATAATTATAATAATAATTATCCCTTCCCAGTTCATTGCATCTCAGTTTTATAATGCTTTTGTTTTTCTGCCAAGACTGAACAGGAATATGCAATATAAAAATATACAGTATCTAATAAATATAATGGCAAGCAGTTGGTGGCCATGTGGCTGAGCCGTTCGTCTCTACTGGCATGGGAACACAATGTGTGGGGCCTTTTGGAACACATCCATGTTTAAGAACAGAATTATAAATAGCATTTAAACATGTATTCTGTATTAAACATGCATTCTGTATTCTGTATTCTGTATCCAATAAATACAACCTGACTTTTGTTCCTCCTATTGATGGACTATGGAGAATACAAAATCAGTTTCTGAGGTCACTAAATAGTTCCTTATCCTTTTACGGGCATTAAAATCCTAAAAACAAAAACATACTGTAAATAATGGAAAGCAGTCTCATGAATGTTCAATCTGTGAAGCTGTAAATAGCATTAGTGCACCCAGGCTCAAGCCAGAACAAGGGCACAGCCATGTGTTTTGACCGGAAATGGAGGACTAATAATATTCAGCGCAAAACATCTAACAGTTTGTTTGCCTTCATCACAAGCAGAGACGGTTTTCATATTTTGCTGTCTATGTTGTTCAGTGTTCCATGGCACACAAATAAGTTCTGACAAAGAACCACTTCCTGGTCTAATAAAAAGAGAATGGGCAACATTGATGAAGAAGCACAGAGGTAAGTGCTTTGCATAATGACTACCAAAGAGTACATATCTTAGGTTAGGAGCCAGGGCATGTTAGAGGATTCCCCAAAGACTGTCTAAAGTCTATGCACTGTTTAAGTATGCATCTGGATAGTGTGTACTGTATAGGTGTGGCCAGTTGGCAATTATGAGATTAAATTGAAAAGAAAACTATTTTCACCATTTATTACTGCTTTCCAAACATGCTGCTGACTGCCGCAGATGGGGTTACTGTTGGAAAGCATTCCTAGGTACAGCCCAATGACAATTTCATTACTCTGGAGTCGAATCAAATTCAAATGAATGACAAGGACATATAGAAGCAGAGTGCAATTGTTTCGTTATGATTTACGGAACGAGAAGAAACAAGCATAATGAAAGGAAAAGGAATCTGCAGGCATTCGTTTACAGTTCTTTAGTGTGGGAGCAGAAACAAAAAAAACTGCTGTGTATGGCACTGTGAAATCTACTGGGACAGAACAAGACAGGGTTTGCTAGTCTAGGCAATTGAAGACGCTGTCCTTCAAAACCAATTCTTTACAGTTCCAAATAATAATCATATACAGTGATTAACTTCAAGGATGAAAACCTGCACTGATCTGCATTTCTGTTTATTCTGTTTATTCCCTGAAATGATATACTACTCATTTAAATAGAATTTCCCTACATTTCCACGAGGCTTTACATTTTTTTCTGCACTGAACTCTCAAGGAGCTGACTAAGCTGTTGATTTGATCAGTCTATACCATGCCTGGATAAGCTGCAGCGGCATTGTTAGATCATTTCACAGCAGAGGGGGAATCGCACTGGATTGCATCAAACACACATCCATGGGTATCCCAGTCCCCTCATGCATGTGACAATGTGGCTGGACTGGTTAGTCTGATCCGATTGGAGGTAAGCAACTCACAATGTGGCCAGGGTAAACTGGCTGATTAATTTCCAATTTAGCCTGACCGCATATCTGGAGGAGCTCATCAGTTCACTTCATTTCAGCATACAGGAGCAGCAGGTTTGGCTCTCTATATTGTTAGTAAAAGCATGCTCCCCATAGCTTAACTTCCCCTTCCTGTCACTGGCAGTTGCTATTCCCTCCACCAGCCTGCCTTGGCTGTAATGCTACCCCTACACTCCAATCATGACTGTTCAAATTACAGATGCTTCTCAAGGAAAGTAATTGTCCCTTTCCTCCAGGTATAACTCCGGTAAGCACGTTGCAGGACCATGTGGCAAATTATTCCTCATTGGGCATTTAGTTTAAACAACTTTCCATCTGCTTTCTAAGCAGATGGCCAGCAAACCGCAGGGCATTAATTACCCCTTTTCATATCTTGGCTGTGAGATTGATGCATACACCATGCATACTATTCGGTGGATCTCATAATCTAAAAAAAAAGATTTTTTTTTGTAAAATAGTGGCCTCAAAGTTTTGCAATGTTCTCAGAACAATCTCAGGTGCATATTCTAATTACAATTAGTGAACACCAGTGAATAAGACCCTTTCTACTTGCTGCTGCTGCTTTCGGTGTAAATTCCGGTAACACTTTACAGTATGTGCAGTTACTGTAACAACACTGCATACACAATGGTTGTGTAGTTATAATGCAACAACATGTGTATAGGCAAAAATAATGTTGACAGTTGAGAGAGCATATTTCGTAATTGCACTGCAATTACATATGCAGATATGTAATTAATATGCAATGACACATGTAATAACATTGTTATTACACTGCATTTGAAGACATCTAATACACAGTGTTACACACATTTCTCCTTAAGCACGTTTGTAAAAATATATTTGTATCCACATTTCCTTGCTTCTTAGTAGAACAGAAACGGTGGCCTTTCTGTAATAAACTGAATGCATGGTTAACCCTAAAAAACAGGAGATTTTGTACATGTTTTGTTCTGCTGACCCCATGGTTTCTCGCCATCGAAAACTGTAAAAACGTCTATGCATTAGCTCTGCGGCTGTAATATTTCATGTCACATTCAGATGAGAACTGACAGGAAAGCCACTGTGTGATTCATTTCCATTCGATTCAGTGCCAACCTTTGTCTTATAAGAGACAGTACCTTTCAGCTTGCAACTGTTACTGTCTCAAGATATTCCTTAAACTGTGAGAATTAGATCCAATGTTTTGAAAGCCATGTCTATAGGCTCTTTTCAATTGATCTGAGCACAGGTTCATTTATGTTCCGATGTTAGGATTTCCATCATCTCAGTATGCCTGAGTCTCTTGAGTCAGCTTTCGTCTTTAAAAGTATGTAAAAAGGGCATTAAAAGGACTTGACTGTCTATCTTGACCAATCACATTTTAAGTCAAGTAAATCAATCCTAAAATGTACTGGAAGATTAAAGATGACTTTCTATTTAGAAATGAAATTAGGTTGTTCTAATGAGAGACTGCATCCAACACAGTAACATAAAGCTGTATGTTCATCCATTACTTCAAAATCACTCAATCAGGGTTCTGCATTCTAGTAGAGAAATGTTTTGGTAGTGCATTCTTCAGTTTCTTTTCCGCATTATCCCAGTAGATTTATTTAGATTTGCAATCACTTTGCTCACTCCGATCTACACAGAATTTCTTTGAAAATAGAAAGTAAGCCCACATTGCATTTGTGTACACAAAAAGGACATTCTGTGATATACCGCCAAGATATATATTTATATAATCCCACAGCATTGTTATTGCTAGTGCAGTGATAGGCATTGATTTTTAAAAGGCACTTTAAAGTCTATACTGGAAGCTTTTAGTAAGGCATACAAGAACAAATGTCTTTATTAGTGAAGTGAATTGAGGGGTGCCATCTGTGCGCTTCAGGTCCCTGTGATTAATCTGATCTGGTGTCCACTAAAACACATCTTCAACGCTTTTAGTTTTTGTAAATGTTTTGCTCCAGTGGACCAGAAAAATAATTTCCACTTTGCAGATATTTCTAGCGTGGAGGAAAGGAGATACATGGTTGAAGGCATCTCCCTGTGATCATTACACAGGTAAATATTGCATATTGTGTGATATACTGTATATGGTATGTGGGCAATTTTGCGTTTGTCAGGGTTGAAGTTGATTATCTGTCTGGCTGGCCAAGTTCCCCATGTGAGAATGCAGTTGGAATGGGAGGACCGATCACCCTGATTGGTTGGCCAATTAGTTAGTTAATTACTTAATAGTTAATTGATCGACCTGCTAGAGCTACAATAAGTTTAAGAGAGACATTTGAAGGGCTCTTCCACCATCGTTTTTTTTAACAGTAATGTCTTGTCCACCTTCTCTTTACTGATAGATCCTTCTGCTTCACAGTCCTGCCAATTAAACAAAGCCAACCAACAAGCTGTTCTGATGCATGGCAGAAATCCCGCCCCCAAGAAGGAGTGTGCTTTAGACTAGATGGTAGTGGAATAAAACAATGTAATCATTTTGTGAGGCAGCTTCATCAACTTACACACACTTTATTCATCCATCCATCCATTATCATTAACCGCTTACTCCTTTACAGTGTCGCGGTGAGCCGGAGCCTAACCCGGCATACACAGGGCGCAAGGCGAGACTACACCCTGGACAGGACGCCAGTCCATCGCTGGGCACCGCACACACACTCACTCACACACTTACACAGAGGGCAATTTAGAGTGACCTACACACACTTTATAATGTATTTAATGTGAGTTTTAGAGGAGGGTAATTTTATTGTCTACTGGAGAAGTTGATGGGTTTTCTTGTTCTACTGGTAACTATTAAATCTAACGCAGATTCAAACTGCATTAATATGTAAATATTAAATCTAACGCAGTCAGACTGCATTAATATGTCAATCTTAAATCTAACGCAGAGTCAGGCTGTATTAATATGTAAATATCTCACAAAAAAGCATTTTGAAAAAGCACAGCATTTGCAAGAAATAGTTCAATTCAACTTACCTGACATTAATGGAGTATTAATAGTTAATTATTAACATTCAATATTTATTAAAGTTTACTCGGAGTTCAGTCTACTGACTCATTCACTGAGTTAATGAATCAGGGGTAGATGTATTAAATAAATAGCGGGAGCTGAGATGTGCTTTGCTGCAGCAGAGGGTGCCCGAAGGATAACATCTATACATGCAAGTAGCAGTCTATTGTTCCCAACACGCTGGGGAAACCAGAAATGTCATAGAAATTTGTTTTCAAGGCTTGTAAGTACCCCCTAGTGAAAATGAGGTACTTGGGTGTTCGCCTCTAAAATGCATTGAGCTCAACTGGCAACACACGAGAAAAAGCGGACTGGGAAATGCCAGCAACAATTGTGACTGTTTAAAACATGCTTTCAAAAGTTCTTAACAAACTGATGCAATTGTAAGCGTCACAATTGCCGGGAGCTTTCGTACATCTCATTATAATATTTGAGAACACTATCTCCACCCCATTTTTGCGAATTTGTGCAGGAAAGCCTATAATTACATATTCATCTAAGGTTGAACCACAAAGCATTCCCTAAAAAGTCACTAATAGCATTGTGCTTGTTTAGTACATTTCACCCTAGACTTCCGACTCATTTGCAACTGGTTTGAGACTATTACGAAAGGCACAACACTTTAGTACATCTAGCCCTCAGTGTTTAGCTACAGGAGGTATCTGAATGAATTCAGAAGCGATACAAAACACTGCCGATGGAGAGGAATGAAAATCCAGTGCAGACATTTGGTATGTGTGTGCATTAACATACACATTGTATATATCTAAATGGAGATGCCTCGACATAGTAAAGCCTGTGCTGTGGCTTGGACAGCGTGAGAAACTTTACAAACCAGAGGAGGCAATTTGCATATCATTAATAATAAGCGATGAGCATTGATGGGCAAACAATTTCCTCTTGAACATAACTGTTCTTATAGTGCCGAACATGGTAAAAAAAACCAAAGCAAAAAATACAAAGCTAACTGTAGCACTGTAGTGAAGATTACTGTAGTGAAGATTACTGTAGTGAAGCACACTGTAGTGAAGATTACTGTAGTGAAGCACACTGTAGTGAAGCACACTGTAGGGAAGCACACTGTAGTGAAGATTACTGTAGTGAAGCACACTGTAGTGAAGATTACTGTAGTGAAGATTACTGTAGTGAAGCACACTGTAGTGAAGATTACTGTAGTGAAGATTACTGTAGTGAAGCACACTGTAGTGAAGATTACTGTAGTGAAGATTACTGTAGTGAAGCACACTGTAGTGAAGCACACTGTAGGGAAGCACACTGTAGTGAAGATTACTGTAGTGAAGCACACTGTAGTGAAGCACACTGTAGGGAAGCACACTGTAGTGAAGATTACTGTAGTGAAGCACACTGTAGTGAAGATTACTGTAGTGAAGCACACTGTAGTGAAGCACACTGTAGGGAAGCACACTGTAGTGAAGATTACTGTAGTGAAGATTACTGTAGTGAAGCACACTGTAGTGAAGATTACTGTAGTGAAGATTACTGTAGGGAAGCACACTGTAGTGAAGATTACTGTAGTGATACACACTGTAGGGAAGAACACTGTAGTGAAGCTTGGTGAATGATATATGATAAAGCCTGGTGAAATGCACTATCACCCTTCACATTTATCATGATAAACTCTCATGAAGGCATGCAGGCTCCAATGTAATATAAACGGAACATTCCTGGAGGGGGCAGTTCTGTTTCTCTTGTGTTGCCGTTCAGCTTGGAAACAGATCCTATTATTTCTGTGTGTGTTATTATTATTATTATTTATTTCTTAGCAGATGCTTTTATCCAGGGCGACTTACAATCGTAAGCAAATGTGTGTAGGTGTATGGATGCTGTTTACTGCAAAGAACTAGCCAGAGCTAGCCTGTCAGAAGGATTTACCTTCTGTCTTACCCCGCTGTCAAGCTCCATGTCTGTAAGGGCTCAGAGTGCAGACAGATCTTCCTCCAGCTGCTAAATGAATGTGACTTAGCTGGAAAACTTGCTTTGATAACCAGTCTTATTAATAGAGGTAACCAGCAACCAAACCTGGAACAAAGACAAACCCATCAGCTTCCAGTTAGAGTATGGCTAAATTCTTCTTCAGGCTCATTACAAATATGGGCAAAATACACAGTCAGAGAGTGTAAATGAGTGCCACAGACCCAATTCAAAGCAGGTCTGGTCACTTAGGCTCACTTCTACTTACTGAGTGTTTATTGTAGCACCTTGGAACAACCGCCGTCAGCGTATAGCTGTCTGTCAGGGAAAACAATATCTGAACAAAATAAATAAAGAATAGAAAACAAAAGGGGTTTCGATCTGCTACACTGGCAGTCATTCTGCTCTGGTATCTGTTGCACTCTTATCAGCTTCTTCATTCAGTCAGTCAGTCATTCATGGCTCTGCAATTCTGCTTTGTTCTGCATACGTCTCTGTGGTAGCGTGTTTCGAGTGAAGGTGACAGGTATCCAATAAACACAATACAGTGTCCAGTGGAGCTTCTTATTCTTCATATACCTTTGTAACATGCTCTACATGTCCTGTATTACATGTGTAAAATCATTGAGGAGCTGAGTATTATCATGCATGTTCAGTAGACATGACTTTTAACAGCTCATGGATACATCTTTGATGGGTATTGATCCAGTGTGAACTTCTGATGCTGTTTTTTTGGTTGAAAGATATTAGACACAACTGCACTCCCATTTTTTATTTTCATTTATATTGATTATCCAAGACATTTGTCTATGTGACGCTTCCTACTGAAGAAGAAGGACATTTATGATAGGGAGGAGCCCATTTGGCCTTTGAATGCTCACCCGTCTCCGACCTTGAACTAACCTGAAAGTTGCCATTGTCTTCTACTCCCTGGGGCTAAGGATACTTTGCTTCTATCTACTATCATTTGTTTTGACCTCCAATTCATTTTGTTTGCATAATCAACATTTCAAATTCAGCTCAAAGCTCCCAATTGCAATCCAATTATATGAATCTGTTCCAATTGGCAAGGACCCTTTTTCCTTCTGTTTGTCTCAAATTCTCTATACAGTGCGTGGTTATTCACTCCTCTTCCTCAAACCCAATAATGGTATTGAAACATTATTTGTCTCATTGTATTGTTTTTTTTAAACATTGCAAATGCAGAACATGCAAGCTCGGTATGACTGGCTCTTCATGACACCACTGGTGTTTTCTGATGAGGATTTGAACAGAGCTTTTTTATGTGTCACGTTCATGACATTCTTCAGGGAACATTACACATTGTATACAACATGCAACACGTTTTCTGAACTTTCTGCTACATGGAATGAAGCTTAATTTAATTTCAAATTATAGCAGAGTAGTGTGAAATGACACTGCTAGGGGGCCGTTCCTGTCATTGGTCATTGATCTTTTAATCAGGATAATACGCCACTTCCTGAAAATAAATTAATAAGTCTTTGTGTTCCAACACTAAAAGAAGCAGTATATTATCAATAGTATCTATTGTTAGGATGCTGCTCTCTATAAATCTTATGTCCTAGGCTATTGTAAGGATGTAAAGATGACAAAGGGCTGTTTTTCTAGCTCCAGAACCATGCTTGGCTGAAATCTACATTGAAAATGTTCTCCCATTTATTTATGTTATTAAATCAAATGAAAAAAGGAAGAAAACGTAAGAAGATTTCAATTCAAAGATACAATGAGAGAGAAACTAAATCCTCAATGTTTTTTCATGAATGTTTATTTCCTTTTTCATGGTGTGTGGTGGGAATGCCCATTCCATATACAGCAGAAGCACTTAAGAGTGCTCTGAGCCGTATCATTCACATCATCCTGCACCACTTCCACGGGCTCAGCTTTCTAAATGGAGAGGCTGCACTTATTTCACTTGCATTCTCGGACAGTCTGTATCGGTTACTGTCATTAACAAAAGGTAATGCAAGGATAGACAGTGTGGGTTTGAAATAAATAAAGCATAATGGAAATGTGTTTTGACATTTGCACAAGCAAAAAGAACAAGTGTACTTACAAGCTTTCCTACAAACTTAGTAAAGGACTGTACTGTTTTGTTAAAGTGCTGAAATATTTATTTTCTGTTGCACCAGAATGTATTGACAAGATTAGTCATTTGATACAGCTGGTAGTGGTATTTTACTTTGAGGTTACTTTATCAATTCAAAAATAGAAAACTGCTGTGTACAAAAAAAAAACATGTTGTGGGAGATATATTTCGTACACAAAACTTTGCATTTATTTTTGTAATCTTTTTTTAAATCACAGGTAACTTTACAGATCAATTAGTGTGCACTTTCATAGACAGCTAAACATCAAATTAATCTTACAAGTCGCTTACTCAGACCACCCAAGTGATTACACATTTCGCTGGCCAGACCCGCAAATTGACATTAAAACCCGCAGACCCACGACAGTCATTGTACAACCCGCAAAATACAACTTCTATGTAAGATTGGATTTAAGGTCGGTCTTGGCTTGGCACGAAACTAGAGTCCGAATAATGATTTTCACTTTGAGGAAGTCTGTCCAGCTTGTCATTCCTGGGGTTAATTGTGAATGGGGGAATGATTCATTGACAAGCTGCGAAACACAGCACTGACTACCGTCCAAAACATGTCAATCATTACAGGAAGCAGCTGGCCCGTCAATGTGAACTTCCTGCTCCTGAACCAGCTGGATGCATCCCTCACCTTTAAAAAAAAAAAAAACAATAAGCATGGACCAGTTCGTTTTTAAAAGAAAAATGCTAGATGAGCAGATTCAAAGATACACTTGGGTGTACAGCAGAACGTTTTATAGCAAGACAGCTGCTTGAATGTTATTGATGGTGTCCTTTAGTAGATTGTAAGTGCACGGACTCTGCCAGCTTTGGATACCCAATAGCATCAGCTACACAGACCGAGCGGACGCTTGTTGGAATTATTATTGCTGAGCCTGTTTTCTGCAACTTGTATTTCATGGGCTCTATGTCTCCATTTGTGGCAGTTCAGAAAAGAAGGACGTTTTTATTAAAACTGCATAACCAGGAATAAGTTACTGCAGTTCATTCATTCATTTATAGTAAAGAATTAAAGCAGGCTTACATTTGGTAAGAATGATTAATTATGGGAACAAAATATGGTAAAATAAAGTGTACTTTTTATAAGGAGCATTTTGTATGAAACTTTTTTCTGATTTGCTTCTATTATTTAGCCTAGTTCTCTGGATATACCCAAGGCAAGTCTGTGCAGATCTCCGCCCTCTTCGCAATGGAGTAGGAGGTGCTAAAGAACTATCAGCATTACTGACCAATAAGAAAAGGATCGCTGCAAAGTACTGACCAACCCTTCAGGGCCTCATAGATCTGATCTGATCACATTTCACAGTGAAAAGGCTATAGCCATCATTTTTATACTTGCTAATTCACAGTTCCAGTTTGTTAGCAAAAGCCAAAATATGTGCATCAAGTCCATGATCCATATCTTTATTCCACCACAGGCATCTAATCCATCCTCTCTTCAGCGCGGAATGGGATAAGCAGGAAATCTAGCCATCAGTAAAGTGTTACCTCATTCAGCCTGGGAGGGACCACAATGAGTGGCTGTGTAAAGAAATCTGGCTGCAACAATGAAGGATTATGCTTGAAACCCTTCGTGTTAAATAGATTACAACATTTTACCGGATTATCCCAAGTTATGCTGATGAATATTTCAAATCTTCTAAATTAAGCTTTTTTATGATGGGTCTGTCAGGAGTCTAAACGATCCTTTCAAACCCATCTTTCATGGACATAGTTAATAAATCTGACTTGTTTTTGACAAAACTGGTATGTCTTGGTTAAGAGACTGTGCTGTTTGTACCCCCTCCTAACGAAAACACAAGAGCCAGTGGAATAGCATTATGGAGCAAAGCCATGATTAATAACCAGTATAAAGGGCTGGCTTATAACAAGGGGGTACTTTCATGAAGTATCTGTGTATATTGACAGTGGTTACACTTATAACAAGGGGGTACTTTCATGAAGTATCTGTGTATATTGACAGTGGTTACACTTATAACAAGGGGGTACTTTCATGAAGTATCTGTGTATATTGACAGTGGTTACACTTATAACAAGGGGGTACTTTCATGAAGTATCTGTGTATATTGACAGTGGTTACACTTATAACAAGGGGGTACTTTCATGAAGTATCTGTGTATATTGACAGTGGTTACACTTATAACAAGGGGGTACTTTCATGAAGTATCTGTGTATATTGACAGTGGTTACACTATGTCAAAAAAAGAAAGAGCACAACAAAATTGTAGCACTTTGGTCCCATTCTTCCACTGGCTTAAACGGTCGCTGTCCTTGTGCTATCATTGCCCTTAAATACAGAACCATTGCCCAAACGCAGTGCTCAACAGGAATCAAAATACCAACAGAATATTTAGAACGCTTTCATGTTATTCTTAAAAGAGGCCGGTGATGTCAAGAAATATTGCTGAGTGATTGTTCAGTTTTAATAGCTTAACCATGGGAGGGTAATACAGGAATAATTTTAAGCAAGCTCAAGTTGTGAAAGTAATTTGCTATCTGCTTTAAGTCCTGCAAGCCTTCAAAAGGAGCATTTTATTTTTGGGTAAGGTTGCTCTGAACTCTAGATGCAGCAATACATTACACAGTTTAGTATTAGCTATTGCTTAG
This sequence comes from Acipenser ruthenus, assembly GCF_902713425.1. Taxonomy (NCBI): domain Eukaryota; kingdom Metazoa; phylum Chordata; class Actinopteri; order Acipenseriformes; family Acipenseridae; genus Acipenser; species Acipenser ruthenus. Next base: position 68,404,947 of record NC_081195.1, read on the forward strand.
TCCTGTGCTAGGAGTCATTAACAGTACATACATTTCAGGAATAATTTAGGTCAGCACCATCTTCCTGTTGTTTGTGACTAATGATAAATAAATTGGCAGCGTGCACATATTTTTTCCCAGAAACAGATCCTGCACACTATATTGTGAACAGAAAGTTGAGTCCCACAGGAGCTAATTAAATTGTTTTCTCTATTGAAAAAGCAGCTCCACTCCAATGAACCAGTGATAAAAAGCTGTGTGGTTAAAAAAGCAATACCTGCTATTCAAATTAATATTCCTGCCTTATTCTTTATTGAACAGAAATGCAACTTTCTATATTTAATTTGTGGTAAAATGTGTTATATTTATTAACATCTTTATTAGATAGCCAAAAAAAAAATAAAAAAATCAAGAGTCAATATAATCATTGTACTGAGTAATATAACAAATATACAGATTTTGACATAATAAGCCACCATGTCAAATGGAAGCTAAGTCATTTTTTCACAGAAGTGTCAATTTCCTTCCAAAAAGTGCAGGGAAAAATCTGAAACAGATATGAAATGAAACAGGCAGCATTTCATCCTGGCAGTTGTTTGTATGTTATTTGCATGTTTGGTACATCTCATCACCTTGCTGCACAATGCATTAGTTCTCTATGGCCTCTGGCCGTGATATATGCAAGACTGCTATCTACAGTGCCATGGATTCCCCTGATATTTGTGATCTTAGATGGCTTAGATGAGTGCTTTCTGGTTACTCTGCTTTATATTATCTTCATTAACAATGGAAAGCTGGAAGCTATTCTTGGAACTAAACACACTGGAGATGCAGCAGTATGTAATTCATGCCTGATCCACTGTCTGTCAATGTTGCACCAGCAGCAAGGCAACCTGGTCTCACTAGAAAAGCATCAACTCAGTAGCGCAATATGTCTTCCAATTTACATTCCTGTGAGCACGCATTCTTGCCGCTACCAACAATGCATCGCGGCTGTTTTTACCATGAAATCCTCCGATGTACTGCGAAATGAAACGGAAATCAACCATTTTCCCCACCGAATGTTTTCAAAACGTATATTCCAATTGTTGCATTTATACATTGATGTTTTCAAAACGTATATTCTAATTGGTGCATTTATACCAATTATTTATTTGATTTAGAACGACCAATTTGTTTGCTTTTAAACCAATTAAATTGTTACAAAAAAAAAAGACTATTCTATGTCCTATCATTTTAATTCTGTACATGGGCTTGTTGTACTAGTGCTAAAATATACAGTGCCTTTTTTCTTTATACATTTACACGAAACCTCGCTTAATATAATTGTAGGAGTGTCAGCACTGTACTTGCATCCAGAGCACGTCTGCCGATGAAAATAAAAATACAGGTATGTGATCAGGTGCAGTGGTGCAGTAAATAAATCCAGTCCACACAATCCTTTTCTCCCAAAACAGTCTGTGGACTTTAATAATAATAAAAATAATAACAACAAACACAAAATAAGTCCACCCCTTTACCAGCGATGGTATTGGGGGGGGTACACGGCAGCTTTTCTAAAAATAAACAAAAACGGGACTTTGTCCGTCCCCGCGTTCTCTGTGCGCGCAGTGCTCTCGCTCCAGAGAAGCGTGGTGCCGTGAGTGGTGCTGTGCTGTGCTGTGCTGTGCTGTGCAGTGCAAGGACGTGCTCTTTATCAATCGCCGGTCCGCGGCTCACTCCTCCTCTGCAACACAAAACACACGTAATCCAAACTCATAAAAACAATACAGGCTCCGGCCGTTTGCATTTCATTCTCAGCGCAAGGGGAGGTTTTGACATAGCTGCTTCCCCTTTGTACCCAGCAAACTCCTCCCTGCAGCCAACGCGTCGCCATGATTTCTCCAATAGAGGGCTGCCCCGCAGCTGACTGCAATGGAATCGTCCTGAGTACTTGCAGCTACGCGCCCCTCCTAATATGGTCACCTTCCGGTTTCCACCTACCACCGAGGTGGCAGATCTAGGCGGCAGCTTACCTTCCCCCTTACACAGCGCCCTTTCTAATCGGGAGGGAGATTTGCAGCATCGATCCTTTCTCTCTCTATCACATATCTCACCCCTCAGAGTGATGCCGAAGGAACACTCGGCCAACACTACATTCCCCAATGGTCCCCCCTCCCTTGAAAAAAAATCTGCATTTTGATGCTCCTTACCCGCACGATGTTTCACTGTATAGTGGAAGGGTTGCAGCGCCAGATACCACCGAGTTATCCGAGCGTTATTGTCCTTCATCGTGTGTAACCACCTTAAAGGAGCATGATCAGTGACAAGAGAGAAAGAACGCCCCAACAAGTAATAGCGAAGAGCATGAGTAGCCCATTTGATGGCTAAACACTCCTTCTCAATGACAGAGTAGTTAATTTCCCTAGGAGCCATTTTTTTGCTCAAATAAATGATAGGGTGTTCCACTCCGTCAACTTGTTGGGACAGGACCGCCCCCAGACCAATGTGGGAGGCATCAGTCTGAAGGATGAACTCTTTGCTGAAATCTGGTGAAATCAGAGCGGGAGCTTGACAGAGTCGCTTCTTAATCATATCAAATGCTTCCTGACACTGCCCTGTCCATTTAACTAATTTTGGAGCAGCCTTTCGGGTGAGATCGACCAGGGGGTTGACTATGGTGGCATACTCGGGGATAAAACGGCGATAATAGCCGGCTAACCCCAGTAGTGATCTCACCTGTGACTTGGTTCTCGGGATCGCCGTCTCCACCAGCGCCTGGACTTTGGAGGCGATAGGCTTTACCCGGCCATTACCCATAATATAGCCAAGATACTGGGTCTCCTGTTTGCCAAATGCACACTTGCCCAGCTTGGCTGTTAGCCCAGCCCCCCTTAGAGACTGTAGGACGGCTGAAAGCCTAATAATATGCTCCTTCCAGGTGGAGCTAAAAATCACTACATCATCGATGTATGCGGCTGCGTACTGATGATGAGGAGCCAAGACCTGGTCCATCAGTCTCTGAAAGGTGGCGGGAGCTCCATGCAACCCGAAGGGCATGGTCCGGAAATGGAACAAGCCATCTGGGGTAGAGAAAGCAGTTTTCTCTTTTGAGCTCTGAGTGAGTGGAATCTGCCAGTACCCCTTCGTCAGATCCAAAGTCGAAATTAACCGCGCCTTACCCAGTCGGTCGAGGAGCTCGTCCACTCGGGGCATTGGATACGCATCAAACTTAGAGATGGCATTGACCTTCCGGAAATCCACACAGAACCGAGTGGAGCCGTCCTTTTTGCCCACCATCACGATAGGACTGCACCACTCGCTCCGGGAAGGCTCAATGACTCCAAGCCTGAGCATATCCTCCACCTCCTCGTGAACGGGACCCCTGCGACTCTCCGGGATCCGGTACGGTCTCTCTCGGACCCTGACACCTGGCGGAGTAATAATAGCATGAGAAATAACATTAGTCCTGCCGGGCAAATCAGAAAAAACATCACTAAACCTTTCCACCAACTGGAAGAGCTCACGTTCCTGATCCGGAAGTAACTGTTCTCCCATCGGAATGTTAGTTGCAGCTAATGGATTGACAGTGGGACCAAAATCCTCTTCTAAACTGTCACCAGCTATAAACAGGGCCTCCCTTTCATTCCAGGGTTTTAGCAAGTTAATGTGATAAATTTCTGTCTTATTTCGGCGATTGGGTTGTCTAATTTCATAATTCACATTACCAATTCCCCGTATCACCTCATATGGCCCCTGCCATTTAGCATACAACTTAGACTCTGATGAAGGAAGTAGCAGCAGTACTTTATCACCCGGCCGAAAAGTCCGAATTCTTGCTTGTTTGTTGTACTGCTGCTCTTGGCGATGCTGAGCTAGTTTTAGGTTTTCTTGTGCCAAACGACCAACCAATTCCAGGCGGTCTCTTAACAGGATTACGTATTTGACTATGTTTTTGGAAGTTTTTGTTTGCTCCTCCCACCCTTCTTTCACAAGATCCAGAATGCCCCGTGGTTGCCTCCCATACAGCAGCTCAAAGGGAGAGAACCCAGTCGAGCTCTGAGGCACCTCTCTCACTGCAAACATCAGGTAGGGGAGGAGTTTAGCCCAATGTTTCTGCTCTTGGGTGACAAACCGCTTCAGCATCTGTTTTAAAGTCTGATTAAAACGTTCCACCAAACCGTCCGTCTGCGGGTGATAAACAGAGGTTCGAATGGACTTAATTTGCAACAATTTATACAATTCTTTCAAACACTGTGACATGAAGTTCGTTCCGTGATCAGTGAGGATTTCTTTTGGAATCCCTACTCTCGTTATAATCTGTACTAACTCTCGAGCAACTGCTGCGGCACTAGTAGATCTCAATGGTACTGCCTCTGGATATCTGGTCGCGTAGTCCACCACTACCAAAATATGCGTGTATCCAGAGTCAGACTGGCTCAAGGGACCCACTATGTCCATAGCAATGCGTTCAAAGGGAACTGAGATCAGGGGCAGTGGGACCAGCGGGGCCGGGCGAACCCGCCCCGGCGCTACTTGCTGGCATTCCGGACACCCCGCTACATATCGCGTCACCTCACTATAGACTCCCATCCAATAAAATCGAGCCAATATTCGTTCCCGAGTCTTATCGCTACCTAAATGGCCCGAACATGGGACATCGTGAGCCAACCGCATGATCTCACGTCGAAAAGACTGAGGAACGAGTAATTGTGTTACAATCTGGCTTGTGCTCGTGGCTTGGGATACCCTATACAGCAAATGCCCGACAATAATGTGGTGAGGATATGTAAGCGGCCGGTTATCCTCTACATCCTTCCCCTCGATAGACCGAACCTGCCCCCAGATGTGTGCCAGCGAAGGATCATTCTTTTGTTCCAACGCTAGGTCCACATCTCGGTCCCAGAACTTCGGGATATCGAGCGGAGCTACAGTAGCTTCAGCACTGGGGGCCCCAGTAACCTGCCCCCGCAGGTCACACTGAGTCCCAATCCCCTTTCCCTTACATTTAACAGACTCTGAAGTTTCCCCCACCAAACCCCAGCCTTGTCTTATTGACATTCCTTCCCATTTTTCGACCCTTCGCTCTTTTTTTGTTTTTTTCGGGCGAAATCGGGAATAGAACAAATCAGCTTGCAGCGGGAATATTTTCCCAATAGTTTCCCCCGCTGCTCCCATGGTCTTACCGGAGACTGGCGTTACCGTTTTATTAATCATCGTTTCAAAATATGGCCAGTCTCGACCTAAAATAACTGGATATGGCAACTTTGCAGCCACTGCCACGATTACGCGGCGGGAATGACATCCAATCGTCACATCTAATTTAGTGAGGGGGTAGTCCTTGTTATCCCCGTGAATACAGGAAATGACCACGACCCCGCGTGACCACCAAGGTACCCCCGCCAACAGAGCTTCTTCAATTAAAGTCTGCCCACATCCTGAGTCCACTAACGCGTGGGTACTCACATCACCAACCCGTACATCAACAATGCAAGGCCCCTCCCAATCATTACCCCTGGACTTACCTGGTGCTGTTGGTAGGTAATGGGAGGCCGCACCACATTCCATCGCCGCCGGACAATTCCGCGCAAGGTGGCCGACCTCATGGCACCGGTAACACGTGGGGTGAAAGGGCGCCCACGGAGCTTGCGTGTCCCGCTGCCGGTTCGGCAGTGGGGAGGGGTTCTCTGCTCTCACCCCGCTGGGGGTCGACCTCGCCCTCCATTGGGGTGGAGGAAGGCCACCCGTGGGGTGCCGATGAGAAGTAGCCCCGTGGGGGGAGGGGGTGAAGTGCTGTGGGGGTCCTGTCCTTGGAGTCGGTCCTGTCCGGGGTCGGTTGGAGGGAGGAGCGGGGGTAACGACCACAGGAGCTGATGCCAAGGCATCCTCATACCCCTCAGCCAATCGGACTGCTGCCTCTAGCGTGGTGGGTCGATGCCTGGTGACCCAGTTCTGGGTGTCCGGCCCCAGCACCTTCACGAACTGCTCTATGGCAATCAGCTCGGTGATCTTTTCTGCATCGTTGGTGCCGGGGCAGAGCCACCGGGTCACATGATCCACTAGTTGCTGGGCCACCACGCGGGGTCGCAGTCCTGGGGGGCGCTGGTACTCCCGGAACCGGCGGCGATGTGTCTCCTCTGTGATGTCCAGCCGCTGGAGAATGGCCTGCTTCACCTGGTCGTACACCAGGGCTTGCTCATGTGTCAAGGCTTGGTAGGCTGCCTGGGCCTCTCCGATCAAATTGGGGCCCAACTGGGTAGCCCACCACTCCCGAGGCCACTGAGCTGCTGTTGCCTGCCTTTCAAAGGCAACTAAGTAAGCCTCAGGGTCATCCTCCAGCGACATCTTCACTACCCTTACCCTTGGTAGGGGTACTGCTGGTTGAACCGCCGGTTCCCTCCCCCGATTGGCCTCCAGGAACAAGCCATGCATCCTTTCCATCATGGCCGTCAATGATTCCTGATGCCTCCGCTCCTGCGCCTCCAACAGCGCTGCCAATGCGGTTGGGTCCATTTATAATCCCACTTCTGACACCAAGTGTGATCAGGTGCAGTGGTGCAGTAAATAAATCCAGTCCACACAATCCTTTTCTCCCAAAACAGTCTGTGGACTTTAATAATAATAAAAATAATAACAACAAACACAAAATAAGTCCACCCCTTTACCAGCGATGGTATTGGGGGGGGTACACGGCAGCTTTTCTAAAAATAAACAAAAACGGGACTTTGTCCGTCCCCGCGTTCTCTGTGCGCGCAGTGCTCTCGCTCCAGAGAAGCGTGGTGCCGTGAGTGGTGCTGTGCTGTGCTGTGCTGTGCTGTGCAGTGCAAGGACGTGCTCTTTATCAATCGCCGGTCCGCGGCTCACTCCTCCTCTGCAACACAAAACACACGTAATCCAAACTCATAAAAACAATACAGGCTCCGGCCGTTTGCATTTCATTCTCAGCGCAAGGGGAGGTTTTGACATAGCTGCTTCCCCTTTGTACCCAGCAAACTCCTCCCTGCAGCCAACGCGTCGCCATGATTTCTCCAATAGAGGGCTGCCCCGCAGCTGACTGCAATGGAATCGTCCTGAGTACTTGCAGCTACGCGCCCCTCCTAATATGGTCACCTTCCGGTTTCCACCTACCACCGAGGTGGCAGATCTAGGCGGCAGCTTACCTTCCCCCTTACACAGCGCCCTTTCTAATCGGGAGGGAGATTTGCAGCATCGATCCTTTCTCTCTCTATCACAAGGTAACAAAACAGTATTCGGTTCAACAGAGACAGTCAGTAGCTTAAAAACAAATAAGCTAAATGAATAAAAATACGGGTAACAACAAAACAATATTTGGTTCAACAGAGACAGTCAGTAGCTTAAACACATTCAAGCTAAGTGCTCCATGTTTCTGTGTAGTTTGAAATTTGAATGTGCCGCCCCTGCTTGCTCTGCGGCGCGACGGGATGTTGAAGAGAATTGTGAGATATGTGGGATCGAGTCATAGAAGCAAAGGTATATTTCAAGTTTTTAAAACGACATATCCTGGCCATATAGAGATACTATATGGGCACAGCACCCCACAAGCCTTACCCCAGTTCAGAATAAGAAACCATAAGAAAATATTTGGTGGATTGCATGAACATAAGAAGAACATAAGAACGTTTACAAACAAGAGGAGGCCATTCGGCCCATCTTGCTCGTTTGGTTGTTAGGGAGTTGCCTTGTTGCCATGCCATGCTGGTTGGTGTAGTCGGAAAATTCATGACTCAAGTGGGACAAACCTCCAAACATGTTATTTAAATGCACTGGGTCCAGGAGAAAGATGAGGGAGAATACGGGATTCTACTGGTGCTGGTGCCTCTTGGTGGCTTAGAATTAGCCTTTCCAATTGTACAGGGAGAGCAATGTCAGCCCTCAAAGAATTCTGCATGAATGTTACATACAGCTTGTACACTGTACTCTCTTTGTAATATTCTACATAAATCTAACATTATCAGAAATGAACTGCACAATGCAGTACTAATGCTTAAAGCACACTGTATGTATGTATTATATATCTTGCATACAGGACTCACTTGGTGATAAGGAGGCTGCTTCATGAAAAAGGCACAAATGCACTTATCCACTATTAATTACTGTTTATATATTCCCCTGAAGATTGTGTCAATTCAATAGCAGTTTTAAAAAAAAACAGTGTCATTTAATGGTTGTTAAAGCAAACAACACAGATTTGGTAGTATTTCAGAATATATATATATAGCCTGTTCACCATAACCTAATGCTGAGCTATTTAAGACAGACTGCTAATAATCCTTTTTGATTAGTAATTCTGACATTTCAATTCTCCATTGCATGGCTGTGAACAGCAGTAATGCACTTAATACACAGATCACATAAATAATTACATTTCAATTCTCCATTGCATGGCTGTGAAAAGCAGTAATGCACTTAATTATTATTATTTTATTATTATTTATTTCTTAGCAGACGCCCTTATCTAGGGCGACTTACAATTGTAAGTCGCCCTGGATAAGGGCGACTTACCTACTTAATACACAGATCACATAAATAATTACATTTCAATTCACTCCGTATCTGTTTCTATATTTTCATTTAAAAACAAACAATGTCCTGATTTGCATACCACCATAACACAGATTTCAACTAACTTGTTTAAATCCAAGCATGTAAGAATTAATTAAACCTCCATCTAGTTGTATAAAATGATAGAAGGCAGATTTCAGTCCAAATGAAAGTTGATGGCTATCTTTTCATATGCTTCTCCAGATAAGGGGCTTATTGCAGCAGATGTACTGTAGAAATCCATTCAAACAGATTGGATTGGGAAAAAAAATGATGTATTATTATTTTGACGAAATGAAAATGATTGCCCTGTGCTGTTATTTGCCCTTCAGCAAGTATTAATAAATAATAATAAAACAAATACATACAGGTAATTACATATGTTAAGTGCACAGAAATGAAGACAGTCAATAGAATTTTAAGCTAGACTGCAATTGTATTTATGATAGAAAGTTGGAGAGATGGATATACATGTTGGGCTTGGAAGTTCCTGTACACACATCCAGGCAAGATAATATCATTATTGTGCCACTTGGCTGACTTAAAATGAATACACCTGAAAGCAGCAGCTTCATTGTCACTTACAACGTCTCACCTGAAAAACGGAGCACAAGGAGATCAAGTGACTTGCTCAGGGTCACACAGCGAGTCAGTGAGTGAGCAGGGATTTGAACCGGGACCTTCTGGTTACAAGCCCTTTTCTTTAAACACTGGACCACACAGCCACCTCCTAAAAGTTTGCTATAACTTCAGTGTCTCAGCAGTGAAGTAAGCAGTTTGCGCTCGCTGTGGAGAGAGCTTGCTAACACTTCCGGTATTACAGGATTTCAAAATTGAGATCAGAGCAACTTAGCGGCTCTTTTGAACACAAATCAACTCTCCCTAGAATGAAACAATGCAAGCCACTCCACTTACCACAGGGACTTCTATCATGTTCCATGCCGGTGCATTCACGCCAGTCATGTGAAAATGATTCCTTCATACTGAGATGCTCATTTGTGTCAATATACAAAGACTAGCCACCTGGGGCTGACATTTAGTCAATGCAGCTGCAGCACATACTGTGAAAACCAACAGCAAAAAAAAAAAAAAAAAACGGGAAAGAGGCCATTTGTTTTTGTAACCTTTGCTGTTGATATAGTGTTATGTTGACCTTAGCAGACCATATGCAAACTCAAGACTTAACCATTTGGAAAGGTGACTGAAGCCTGTGGGTCTTTATTCATTGTAAATGTGCTTAGAATGTTTCAGCTATCCTGCTGTGGAAGATCTCTTTGAAATTGAGATTACCAAGGCTAAGACAACTGTGTTCAGATTTCTATCTGGGTGTACAGTGGGGAGTAACGATCAATGCCTATTGCAAGATACCGGTTCTGTTAACAAAAATAACCTATAATCTGAACACATAGGCAGCAGAATGTATTGACTTTGATGCTTTGGATTTACCGTATTTTAACTCATTTGGTCTCACAGTGTGCCGAGATCATGATTTTCACAGCTATAAATCCTGCCTATGAATTACAATTCACCCAATTATTATTATTATTATTATTTATTTCTTAGCAGACGCCCTTATCCAGGGCGACTTACAATTGTTACAAGATATCACATTATTTCACATTATACAGATATCACATTATTTTACATACAATTACCCATTTATACAGTTGGGTTTTTACTGGAGCAATCTAGGTAAAGTACCTTGCTCAAGGGTACAACAGCAGTGTCCCCCACTGGGGATTGAACCCACAACCCTCTGGTCAAGAGTCCAGAGCCCTAACCACTACTCCACACTGCTGCCCAAGTGAGTGGTCTTCCAAATCCACGTGTGTTTGCAGTACGGCTCTGTCCACGTTCTGGGAGGTGTGAAAGTGAAGGGACGAGCTCGCTTTCACCAGGCTGATATTCTCACTCTACTTCACAGGTGTTTAGCATCAGACATCCGCTAAACAGACAGGACTCAGATATACGTGACATTAGAGGGTGTCACCACAAGCAATACAGCCTTCCTACTTACCAGCAGGGCCAGTCGCTGCTAGATCATGTTCTGGTTATCCCACACAGGATGTGAACTTTTTTACAAGGACAAAAGTGAATTATTTATGCTATGAGCAGCACAGTTCTTTATTTTTTGAACATTTTTTGTAACATTATTATAAATAATGAAACTAATGAAAACATCAGGGGCCGGTTGTACTAACGAGATCAAAAAACAGGATCAGATCCGGGGTCACTGGAGCCGGATCTTGAGAAGGTGTTGTACTAAACGGATCATGAGCAGGCTCCACTGATCTGATTTTTTTATCTGATTCTGGCGCAGCGCATGCCGTAACTAGGGAAACTGACCAATGAGAAGCAAATATTCGTGGCACAGCGTTTAAAGGTTTTTTTTTTAATCCTGTTCATACTGGAACCTATTAGAAGCAACTACTACATTTCGAAAAAGGATGAGTGTTTTTTAAAAATGTAGTACTAGAGGTGCAATACAATTACATCCCAAAAGTAGACAAATCTAAATCTAAAACAAAATGGCCAAAATGGTTTAACAGATCAATTAAAAAAAAAACATTCAGCGAAAAAAGGCACTTTACAGAGCTTTTAAAAGGGACCAAAAACAAATCACACAGAAAGAGTACTTGGAACTGCAAACGCACGTCAAAACAGAAGTTAGAAAGGCCAAGGGAGAGATAAAAATGAACATTGCTAAGGGGGCTAAAACCAATTCCAAAATGTTTTTCCAATATTATAACCGCAAGAGAACATTCAAAGAGGAGGTTAAATGTCTAGGAGATACAAATGGCAAAATCATAGACGAAGAAAAAAAAATAGCAAATATATTAAATTATTACTTTTCACAAGTTTTTACGAAGGAGGATACGGACAACATGTGGTTAACATGTAGAAACAGAAAGTACTGATTAGAGAAGAAACCTCAAAATGGAGCGAGGTAACCAGTGGAGTACCACAGGGATCAGTATTAGGTCCTCTGCTATTCCTAATCTACATTAATGATTTAGATTCTGGTATAGTAAGCAAACTTGTTAAATTTGCAGATGACACAAAAATAGGAGGAGTGGCAAACACTGCTGCAGCAGCAAAGGTCATTCAAAATGATCTAGACAGTATTCAGAACTGGGCAGACACATGGCAAATGACATTTAATAGAGAAAAGTGTAAGGTACTGCACACAGGCAATACAAATGTGCATTATAAATATCTTATGGGAGATACTGAAATTGAAGAAGGGAACTATGAAAAAGACCTAGGAGTTTGTGTTGACTCAGAAATGTCTTCATCTAGACAATGTGGGGAAGCTATAAAAAAGGCCAACAAGATGCTCGGATGTATTGTGAAAAGTGTTGAATTTAAATCAAGGGAAGTAATGTTAAAACTTTACAATGCATTAGTAAGACCTCATCTAGAATATTGTGTTCAGTTCTGGTCACCTCGTTACAAAAAGGATATTGCTGCTCTAGAAAGAGTGCAAAGAAGAGCAACCAGAATTATTCCAGGTTTAAAAGGCATGTCGTATGCTGACAGGCTAAAAGAATTGAATCTATTCAGTCTTGATCAAAGAAGACTACGCAGTGATCTGATTCAAGCATTCAAAATCTTAAAAAGTATAGACAATGTTGACCCAGGGGACTTTTTCGACCTGAAAAAAGAAACAAGGACCAGGGGTCACAAATGGAGATTAGATAAAGGGGCGTAGCGAAAAGATGTACAAACCATGGTAAACTGCAAAATGACCATAACAATGTACAAAGGCAAACTTTCTTTATGGGCAAAGGCAGAAACATCCATCTGCCTGACCTCTCTCAGCATCATGCAAAAAGCACTAGCTGACATTTCCATACTCTTGTGTGTCTTCATCCTGTGAGTCCACTTTAACTGTGGCGTTAGCGAGACATTTCCATACTTTACACCCTCAGAAAGGCTCCCCGAGCTCACAGTGCCAAGTGTGTGAGTAAGAGGCTGAATCTGTGATGTCCTCAGGGAAGGGACTACAAGGCTGGGGAAGTGGAATGCCAGCAAAATGTTCTTGGCTCACCTAATTTAACCCGCCAGATTCATACTGCTGCAAAAGAGCTGTGTACAGGCACAGACCATGAGAGCAGAGAAATGTCACAAGTCACCTCTGAACGCTGCTTCACAGAACTGGAAGAAGTTCAGGAACAAAGCACTTGATCTGAAAAAATGTGTTCCATTGCTCCAGCGTGGGAAAGCGGCGCTGTACAGAGATGCATTCTGTCTGTCTGGAATAGCTGAGCTCCATAGGGAAAGCATACGCCACGAGACTCACAGACTCCAAAAAGATAAATCACATTAATTCCCTTTTTCCCCCCCTTTTAAAATTTAGTAGTTGCCAATTCATTTTACCCCGTTTTTCTCCCAATTTGAAATTACCAATTGTATTTAGGCTCAGCTCACCGCTAGCACCCCCGCGCTGACTCGGGAGCAGCGAAGACAAACACACGCTGTCCTCTGAAACTTGTGCCGTCAGCCGACCACTTCTTTTTACTCTGCAGGTCCGCCATGCAGCCAACCCAGAGCTACAGCGTCGGAGGACAACACAGCTCTGGGCAGCTTACAGGTAAGCCCACAGGCGCCCGGCCAGACTACAGAGGTCGCGGGTGCCTGGTGAGCCAAGGACACCCTAGCCAACACAATCATTATTTGGGCTCAAAAGGCCAGGACAGTCACAAATGTGCACTCACTCTCCTCCATGAAACCCAAAGACAGTCTTGCAGATTATCCAGGGTCGAAATAGAACCACCTCTCATCAGCCGCTGGTCCCCCAAGACTTGCAGGCACCTGTTAGAACCGAAGAGCTGGTGTACCGCGTATTAAATTTGTCCCCTTGCACAATCGCCTCGAAGTCCTTTTGGATACCCCACAAAACCCTGGGCCCGGGTACCTGCAGAAACAATTGCCCAAAATAGTAAAAGAATCAGATGTGAATATGCAATCCTGAACATGCAGTCCCGGCACATAAACAAAAGTATACCGGAGGAATCTCATTGTGTTTAACTCCACCTTCTGTGATTCTATACGCTATTCATTTATAACCTCCTGCAAGGTAGTTAATTTAATCATGTAGATTACACTACATCATAAGCCATTCATTTAAGTGTAACAGGCATAGCACTGTTTTACACGCACTGGTTCTTCCGCAAACTGTTTGTAACATGAAAACTTTCAAAGAAATTTGTACTTCCCATACATCACGTAATTATCCATTTCTTCATTCACAGGTCCTTCTTTTCGTCTCCCATCTGCTTTTGACCGCTTCCACAATCCTTCCCTGCAGTGCCTTGATCGCTGCACCAGTTCCTGGATCCCCGCACAGTTCCTGGATCGCCCCAGCTCCTTCCTGTGGCTTCCCCTGTTTCTCTCTCCTGAGTGCACCTAAGTAGCAGTTTATATAGGGTAGGTAAGCTGTTAATGGCTGGATGGTTTCAGCTGTGGATGGTCTTTTTGAGTGATCTATTTAAGTGTCTGTGCTGTAATACAAAAAAAACTAAAAAAAACGCCATTCCAAACAGTGGGCTGCTTCTCCCTCATAAATCAAAAAGGGGTAAAAATCTGTCTTCATTTATGTTTACAACAATGTAAGAACATAAGAACATAAGAAAGTTTACAAATGAGAGGAGGCCATTTGGCCTATCTTGCTCGTTTGGTTGTTAGTAGCTTATTGATCCCAGAATCTCATCAAGCAGCTTCTTGAAGGATCCCAGGGTGTCATCTTCAACAATATTACTGGGGAGTTGGTTCCAGATTCCCACGAGTCTCTGTGTAAACAGTGTCTCCTCTTTTCTGTTCTGAATGCCCCTTTATCTAATCTCCATTTGTGACCCCTGGTCCTTGTTTCTTTTTTCAGGTCGAAAAAGTCCCTTGGGTAGACATTGTCAATACCTTTTAGAATTTTGAATGTTTGAATCAGATCGCTGCGTAGTCTTCTTTGTTCAAGACTGAATAGATTTGTAACAGGGGGAGACCTGTGCTGACTCTTCTGATGTGTTCATAGTGCTGCAGGGAGAGGGCAGCAGCTCGTCAATATTCGCCTGTCAGTCATGGCAGTGACACGGAGAGGTGGGAGAGTGGGTGTGCGGACTTTCTTTCTCTCTGAGTGGCTGAGCGGCGGGTCTTGGGGGAATTGCTGGCCCTATAAGTTAACATTCTGCTGTTCCCTCAGGTCTGCCCTCCGAGACGTAAAAGGTGTGCGGAAGCGCTGGAGAAAAAGCTGCGGGGATGGAAATCCCAACAAGAAAAATAAATAAATAAATAAATAAATAAAATAATTAGAGGTAGCGGGGAAAAACCTTGGGCAGTCCCGGTAAACAGTGTATAGCAGGCTGAGGGAGCCGCTAGTGTAGGACGGAGACCCGGGCCGTGCGGGTAGCGACGGTTGGGGTGAAGCTGCCGAGCGCATCACCTTTTATTTGTAGTTTTGTTTACTGTGTTTTATTTTCCCTGTTCCTTTCGCCTTTTGATTATTGTTTTGTTTGAACCTCTGTATCCTGTACCGGCCCCGGTATAGTTGTGGCTCTGTCGCTACCATAGTTGGTACAGCAGACCACAGACAACAGCGCCCTCTGCGGGCTGAAAAGAAATTAAGCTCCCATAATAAAACTGGGCACCTGTGCGGTGTTCCTAAATTACTTCTCTGTGTCCTGTGTGTCAGTGAATTACCCACCACCCTTCCACAAGATTCAATTCTTTTAGCTTGTCTGCATATGACATGCCTTTTAAACCTGGAATAATTCTGGTTGCTCTTCTTTGCACTCTTTCTAGAGCAGCAATATCCTTTTTGTAGCGAGGTCTTACTAATGCATTGTACAGTTTTAACATTACTTCCCTTGATTTAAATTCAACACTTTTCACAATATATCCAAGCATCTTTTGGACCTTTTTTATAACCTCCCCACTTTGTCTATATGAAGACATTTCTGAGTCAACATAAACTCCTAGGTCTTTTTCATAGATTCCTTCTTCAATTTCAGTATCTGGGACTGGAAGCCAGTGCAGAGATGCTAGCACAGGAGTAATGTGATCTTGTCTCTCAGTTCCAGTTAAAATTCTAGCTGCAGCATTTTGTATAAGTTGCAGTCAAGATATAACATGGCTATGAGTACCACAGAATAGGGCATTATCTCCCATGATATTTATAATACACATTTTTACACTTTTCTCTATTAAATATAATTTGCCATGTGTCTGCCCAGATCTGAATGCTGTCTAGATCATTTTGAATGACCTTTGCTGCTGCATCAGTGTTTGCCACTCCTCCTATTTTTGTGTAACAGAATATGTACCTGTATTTTCATTTATCGCATTGTAATGAGAATGCACTGTATTATTACAGTCATTGCCACTTGTACCCCCAAATCTCTCTCTCTCACTGCATACACTTTTTATTCTCATTTCCAATCATGCTCCTGATTTTTTGAGTAGGCTTGCTAACTCCCAGAGGTGCATTCCTTCAATCTACTCTAAAGAGCACAATCTAGCCATATTTATTCACTTTCATTTCTGTTGGGATGGCTGGAATTTTAAGTTACACAGTGATTTATTTGGTTTTCTTTTGAATCTTGGGTAAGGTCTCCACTTGCGAGAAGAAGGTGTTTCCATGAATATATTTTCTTTGATAGGCATTCTGAATCTGTGTAATACATTTACCTCTTTTGCAGGTGCAATGAACCATTGTTAATTATACATCAATGTGCCCCCACAGCTTATCTGTAATGTAACAGCGGACTCCATTTTCACAGCCTTTACTCATGGCTGAATTTCTGTATGATACAACCCCTTAAAATGCTACTTACTATTTTCATATTACGGAAATATCTTTAAGAGGCCCATTAATCATATTGGTACCATTGTATTTTCTCTCACTGTTATAGGATAATTGTTTTTCAAGGCTTGCTTATTCCATTCAGCCAAGCTTTACTTAGCAGTTTGTTTCTTATGACAAACAGCCCCACCTCGCTGGATTGATGTCTCCAAGAAACAAAGCATGCATCCCATTGCAAATCAAATAGAATTGCAATATATCTCCTGACTGAGGCTGAAACCTTGTTTTTACTGTTGTGTGTGTGTGTGTGTGTGATTGCATTTCCCCCAAATATTCTCTTGAAATCAAATAAAAAAATGGACAATTTACAATTTAGCTGTCTGGTTCAAACAGATTTGCCCGTCACGAGTTCCATTATATAAAAATAACCAAGAACACTGCATCACTTAGGCAAATGTATGACGAAAAATACTGCTGGCTTTTAGATTTATCCTTAATTGCACAGCGTCCTGTGCAGCTTCTCTTGTGTTTTGTTGGTTGCCTAGCTTTCTGTCAGCTTGTTTCATAACAGTGGAGAGTCTTTTCACTTTAATTCAAAAGCATGAAACATAATGACAAGTTGTACGAGATGAATCAGATATAGTTAACAGGCCACATGAAGTAGCTGTGGTTGTAACAGAAGAATTACACACGATCAGCATCTCTTACAACCCCACAATTAGACACAATGGGTCCAATTTAAAGCAATTTCACCACGTTTAGATTTTTCAGTGCCGTTTACCGGAATCACCACATTCAAGCTCATTTCAAAACAACTGAATATGAACAAAAGTACGACCACATTTACTCATGTAGTCGACACCCATTGGAATTCATTATTCTGACCTGGAGTCATGTTAAGAAAGATATTATGTATATAATTAAGAGAGAACTACTTGCTGCAAATGGAGATCAACAGTCTTCAGAGTGGATAAAATCTGAGATAGTCAAGGGTTATATACCAGTGATGCAGATGGTATACATTCGTAGGATTAAAAACATGTACTTGCTACTTGTACTTAAAGAGTAATTGCTTCATGTTTTTTTCATTTTTATTGATGTATTTATTTAATGTGGTTCTAATTGTATTATTATTATTATTATTTATTTCTTAACAGACGCCCTTATCCAGGACGACTTACAATTGTTACATACAATTACATTATTTTTTTACACATTATTTTTACATACAATTACCCATTTATACAGTTGGGTTTTTACTGGAGCAATCTAGGTAAAGTACCTTGCTCAAGGGTACAGCAGCAGTGTCCCCTATCTAGGATTGAACCCACAACCCTCTGGTCAAGAGTCCAGAGCCCTAACCACTACTCCACACTGCTTACTCAAATAGTGTTTAGTTAGATTTTTTTCTTTTTGTGTTGAGGTCCTTTACCCGAAGTCTCAGAGCTGCTCATCAGTTCCAGTTGCATTCCATAGACATTAGTAACCTAGGCTAGATCAGCCAGCAGGTCTTTATAGACGCAAGAGCCAGTGCCTTCTGGTTTCCTTTAGTGTTGCTGGCAATACACTGCTGTTGCACCAGATGGCGCTAGCGCGTACACTACAAATATAATGACACATTGGATGATCTAGCACACTTTAATGATCTATGGCAGGCAACTAGAACTGAAAATCAACTCCAGCATCTTAACGAGAACTTAAAAAAAAAAAAAAAAAAACACTCAAAATGATTGCAAACCCCATAGAAAGTTAAAGGGGACAGTAAGAAAATCTGAATCAATGTACTCTTTAGATAGATAGATAGATAGATAGATAGATAGATAGATAGATAGATAGATAGATAGATAGATAGATATGTTTTCACTGATAGCTAAAATCCTTTGTTTTTAAAAGTGCAGTAAACTTGCTTTTCCACCCCCTATAAAACACAGAAAATCGTTTAGAAAACACCTTGGGGTGAAGACTAGCCTTTGATCTCTTAGACATTTAGGATAAATCTGAAAAATGACCTCGTTCAAAGCAAACCCATTTAGTCAGTGAATAGATGAATGGAGCCCTCTCAAAGAATACTAATATCTTCTACCAAGGCAGCACAGCTTATTTCTCTGTCATCCGACTGAGTAAGCAGCTGTTTCTTTGTATCATTAAATATATATTTTTCCAGCGCAAGGATTCCCAGAAAGAAAAGCAATTCAATTTACGTGGGCTGGAGGCAGTCTCAGCAATATAGGAACCGAGGCTATTAAACACTAATTATTTACCTTCCTAATTAACAAGACTGTAAACGGAGCTGCCTGCAAACATTTTAAGATACTGCGACAGAAGGGAGTGTAAATGCATTTGGCCTCTCGAGAGTTATTTGAATTGGGAATTGCCAGGTTTCAAACCTGCTCTCCCTGACTGTATGGCTTTCCCTGCACACCACACGGCTCTGGAGTTTTTCTGTTTTTCACCATTCACCTAATCTGAAGGTAGCTTCATGACCCTGAGAGCAGCATGTACAATTAAAGCTCTCCAGAGACAGTCCTATTCTTCTTCTCCTTTCTGATCTGTCCTCTGGCCTCTGTGGATAATTATAGAACTTGTCAATACTGGGTAAAGTGTTTCCGCAATTCAGAAATAGCAGGTCACTTGACATGTCCTTGACAAGCACCTCTGAACTCAAACTACTGCTGGGGCACATTCCTTGCTTTTCAGATAAATGCATTAATATCGTCTCGAAGACAGAAAGCGTGGAAGGTGATAAAAGTAACCATGGCAACCATGCTTCCGTCACACGACATTCCGTGACCCTAATTCTCCCAGGCAGATGTGTGACTGGCATGGTGACCAAGAGGTTTTCATCAGACCCTTTCTTAATAATCCCATTAGTGATGGAAAAAAGGGGTCATTGAATCTACTGTAAATGTAATAACACTACAGGATGTAAGTGTGACAAGAGCCTCTTGTAATGATTCAAGACTGAAACGACTCGGGCACTGAAGCCAGTTTACACATTTGAAAAGCCTGTAAATAAATATATAAGGTTTGTGTTGTGAGGGGGGCTTTTTAATAATTTAGCACCAGTAGGCTCTCTTAAAACAGTTTAGCACCAATTTTAAAAACGATTTGCACCCGTGTCAAGGATGCTGGGTTCAGGATGAAAGGTTTCAGTGGTCATCTTACATGAATGTGCGGCACAATGGTATTTATAGAAGGATCTAACTGAAGGAAACAACATCTTATTTTCAGTAAAAGGCTTAAGTAAATGTCTTTTTTTTAAATGTAAAGGCTCTCATCCGCGCTCAGTTTGGGAAGGTCAGCAAGCTTCCACAACGCCACTCCCTGTAACTACATCCCTCTTCTCTGAATGGACAGCTCCATCGAGAGCCCTGATATCATTGTCCATTAAAAGAAAAGGACTGATGTTATGAACTGGAGTGATTCCACCTATCACTCTCAATTGTTTTTTTTTTTATAAAACCTTAAAGCAGGCAATGATAGCGCTAGCATTGAATGGACTTTTTAGTGCATTGGAACCCTCCAGCCTTAAGTGAAATATGAGGACTGGTATTTAATTATGGTCAGCAATAACAAGCGCAATTACCTGGAGATCGTTAGATCCCAGAGACGTTTGAGACTCAAAAGGAAATTGGGAGGTTAGGCAGGTATGGGTCACAGCCAGATAATATGCTTGACCTTGCAAAAGCATTAAGCAAAAATGTTTTCATTAGTGTGCATGTGTACCTGCCAACCAGTTATGTGAACCTCTGGTTACAACCCTTTATCAACAATGAGGTGTTTTTCGAGAACTTTTTCTTTTTTCCTTTTTTTTTGGAAACCCTCTCAAAGCTTGCAGTAAGTAGGTTAAATAGGATCTATTGGTTTCGAATGTCAGGCAAGATTAACATTTTGAAACACTGGTTGCTAAGAAACCCTGCTGAACTGCCGACTAACTGCCAGCAAAGTAATTCTTGGTAGTTTTTAATTATGCTGCCTGAATGAGATTATTGGGAATCATTTGCAAAAATACGTGTGAAAGGTTTTAGTATTCATAATGTCACGTATGCATATGCATGCCCGGACGAATATATCAGGAATCTACATAGACATGTGTGGTTCCCAGCCAGACTGTTCTTAATCAACAGTGAAATAGCCAGAGCCTTGCTCATAGATGTAATAACATGCTTGCTTTAAAATTATTATAATAAAGAAGGACACATTGGAATTACTACCCTAAACGTAACTCTAAACCTAACCCTAATCCTTTTACATATATAATGCAAAATGATTTATACGTTAAGTACATTGTAACTATGCATAATAACATTGTAATTGTGTGTAAGTAATGTATTTATTAAGTAACTAATATGTAACTACACAGTAATTAGCCAGTCTTCTAGTGCAGGCAGAGCGGAGAGTTTGGGTGGGGGTGTAGGGAGAGATGAGGGTCTGGAGATAACTAGGTGCAGTCTGGTCAAGGCATCGGTAGGCCAGTACAAGATTCTTGAACAGGATGCAAGCAGTGATCGGGAGCCAGTGGAGTGAGCGGAGCAGTGGAGAAGCATGGGAGAAGCAAGGCAGAGAGAACACCAGGCGAGCAGCAGAGTTCTGGATGAGCTGGAATGGATGGGTGGTGGATGTAGGGAGGCTGACCAGGAGGAAGTTGCAGTAGTCTAGGCGGGAGAGTACCAGGGCCTGGACGCAGAGTTGCTGTTGAGGAAGGGTCGGATTCTTTGTATGTTGCTGAGGAAGAATTGTCAGGTGCGTGCTAGAGTGGAGATGTGCTGGGAATAGGAGAGGCAGGGGTCTAGGGTTCTTGGCTGAGCGTGGTAGATTCCAGAGGAATGGAGATAGAGAGATCAGAGGAGGAGGAAGATGAGGAGGGGAAGAAAAGGAGGTCAGATTTATCGAGGTTGAGTTTAAGGTGATGCAAGTGCATCCAGGAGAAGATAGCAGATAGACAGGTAGAGATACGGGAGGAGATTGTGGGGTCAGAGGGGGGAAAGGAGAGGAACTGGACTAATTTGAAACAACATGTTTCGGCTAAAGAACAGTCTTGCTGTGTCGCTCCCGGTGCAATCCTCAATTAGATCTAAACGTTTACCAAGCTTACATGCCTTGAACTGTGATTACGAGTCACGTGTGTTTGCAAATGTAATTTACTGGTACACCCAACCATTTCATGCAATTGATCTTTTGACTGCAATTTAAAAAAAAGACGTTTTGCTGCTATGACAAGTATTGTATGCCATGCACAGTTTTGTATATTTGTGGATGAAATCATTGAACCTTATATGGCTTTCAAGATTGTCCCTAATTTATATATTAACCCAGTGAAATCCAGTAATTACAAATAGGCTAGCTAGCAAACACCACGTGTTACTGATGGAGAAAGCAATGAAGCACTGCATCCACAGATAAAATGAGCTTGGATGCCAATCCATTACAACATCATGATCTAAGTAACAGGTAGCACAATTACATCTTGAAATTAAAGCATTGAAAAGCATTGAATTAAACACATGTGTTACTGTGCCTTGGGGGTCTGCAGTACACATGTGCTTTTACTAAATGAATAAAAATGTGTATTTATCACTTTTTTTAACTGTTACTGTACTGTGCTGCCAGCATCAGAATTACAAAACTCGGCATGTTAACTTTTAAAATGTGAGGATCCAAGTTATGCTATGTAATGCATTCATTTCTAGTACTTAAAGAAATGCTATTATGTTCTGGGTTATTGTTTACAGTAGGGGTCTACATCCTGTGGCTCGCTCAGTACATTCCAGCCCAGGAGCTTGATCCAACGAGCCTGATTATTAACTTATTATTGATTTTTTCTTTTTTTTTCGGTCTCCGGTGGTATTCAGCAATGGCATTTGAAATATCAGGTGGACTTTAAAAAGTCAAGGTGGAGAATTTTCTTTTGATTTGTGCTGACTGACATACATTTTGTTTTCCAAATCCCAAATACCAAATTTTCTCATTGTCATTGTATCGCCTACCGGCTGCTTCCCTACACATGGGGACTGCAGGGAATTGGTTACAACTCCAGCAACTGCTAACAACTTTGTGCCTTGACTTCAGTCAAAGGGAGAGGAAAAAGCAAAACGCCTCATCTATCTTAGTGTAAAACAAGACTGCCGTGAGCTGACACTCTGGTATCAGTTCACTAGCATCTTCTGTAGCTCAAAGTAATTGACTTGCCATTCTTGAGCAACATTGTTTTGCACTGAAAACTCCACACACACTACATCGCCTGTTTATTTACAGCTGAATCATAGTCCCTCCCTGTAATGGCATCCTGACACATTGTCAACACACCTCTGACAAACAGAGACCACCGGAGAATCAAAAACAGTTGATAGGCTTAAACTTCTAAATATATACCTATATCCATCCAGTCAAAGGGGAGTGGGGGGGGGGGGGGGGCATTGTTTGTAAGCCTTCTGTTTCCTTTACTTAGTCTTTTTTTTATTTTTGGCATGCAATAACTCTTGAACAATGGAATGGCATGCAGTGCCCTTTTGCATGCGGTTAGTGCTCTTAACTCTTATACATTTTGGAGGTGTATTCGTCATCCTCCGTCTGCCTCTCTGCACAGATTACATGAAATATAAATGAGTGACTGGATTAGAATCCCTCGAGACACCTTCCAGCTCCTCATGGAGTCTATGCCATGTCGTGTCTAGACTGTGATCAGGGCTAAGGGTGGCCCAACCCGATATTAGGTTCAGGTTCTAATACAGTGGCTAGCCAGTTTAAACTTTGCAAGAATAAAGGTGACAAGTGAACCTTCTAATAAAGCACGTCTTCCAGGAGTAGTCGTTGTCCAAAACTCTGGTTCCTCTGCACTGGCTGGTACAGTGGAGTAGCTGTCATGCATTACTGCACTGGTTCCTCTGCACTGGCTGGTAGAGTGGAGTAGCTGTCATGCATTACTGCACTGGTTCCTCTGCACTGGCTGGTACAGTGGAGTAGCTGTCATGCATTACTGCACTGGTTCCTCTGCACTGGCTGGTACAGTGGAGTAGCTGTCATGCATTACTGCACTGGTTCCTCTGCACTGGCTGGTACAGTGGAGTAGCTGTCATGCATTACTGCACTGGTTCCTCTGCACTGGCTGGTACAGTGGAGTAGCTGTCATGCATTACTGCACTGGTTCCTCTGCACTGGCTGGTAGAGTGGAGTAGCTGTCATGCATTACTGCACTGGTTCCTCTGCACTGGCTGGTACAGTGGAGTAGCTGTCATGCATTACTGCACTGGTTCCTTTGCACTGGTTGGTACAGTGGAGTAGCTCTCATGCATTACTGCACTGGTTCCTCTGCACTGGCTGGTACAGTGGAGTAGCTGTCATGCATTACTGCACTGGTTCCTTTGCACTGGCTGGTACAGTGGAGTAGCTGTCATGCATTACTGCACTGGTTCCTCTGCACTGGCTGGTAGAGTGGAGTAGCTGTCATGCATTACTGCACTGGTTCCTCTGCACTGGCTGGTACAGTGGAGTAGCTGTCATGCATTACTGCACTGGTTCCTCTGCACTGGCTAGTACAGTGGAGTAGCTGTCATGCATTACTGCACTGGTTCCTCTGCACTGGTGGGTACAGTGGAGTAGCTGTCATGCATTACTGCACTGGTTCCTCTGCACTGGCTGGTACAGTGGAGTAGCTGTCATGCATTACTGCACTGGTTCCTCTGCACTGGTGGGTACAGTGGAGTAGCTGTCATGCATTACTGCACTGGTTCCTCTGCACTGGCTGGTACAGTGGAGTAGCTGTCATGCATTACTAGAATAGCACAACAGATAGCTTATTGCACTGCAAACACACTGGCGTAATGTTTATGAACCTGCCATCTGAACAACTCTGCCTGTGCTTCAGAGTAAACACTGCTTTAAAAAAATCCAGATAATACTCTCAGATTGCCAATCGCACAATGAACCACAGAATCCAATTATTTTATCGACAAAAATATACAAACACCTTCAGTCTGTCCAGAGTACCCAGTATGTGTGATTTTCATTAAAACATAGTCACACCATTGGTGTTCAGTGCTGAATGAAACTGTCACTTTTGAGTACCCAAACCTTCCTACCATGGGTCAGCACTTCTTTTCAAAAGGAGGCAAATCACTGGCAGATATCAATTTGGCACAAGAATCTTTAATAAAAACAAAAAAGCAGACATACTGGAATTTATCACAATAAGCATGACGACAGATTTATGCAAATGTTGACCTTTTGGGAAACCGAAGTTTACTTAAAGTACTTAAATCAATTCAAAACTCGACACTGATCACTCTCTGCTCCTTCTCCATGAACTACAACTTCCCTATCCCATTCTGAAAATAAAGTTTAAAAAATATATCTTAAACTTTTAGCTTTAAAACAAGATTTTGATCCCACCCCCTGCACAGCTGTGTGCGATCTGATGCAGAATATTTATAAATACAACTCGACAATTTCAACTGAGCTAGTTAACCCATTTTATAAGAGCAATAAGGCACTTGGGTGTGTGATATACCCTAATATCTGTATTATCGCAATGCAATCGCAATGCACCCAGAGCATGGTGATATTATTAGAGTATATCACACACCCTGTTGTGCCTTGTTGCTTACACACACATACATCTGCCAAGTGTTTAACCTGTAGTACTTTGCATTTAATCATATCCTGATGTAACTATCACTATTTAATCATATCCTGATGTAACTATCACTATTATCTGCTGTATTATTGAATTGTGGTTTGTCACACTTGTACTTTGCTTGAACAAAAGTTATTGTATTTCTTGCTCTTATTGTATTACTTGTATTGTAACACTTGAAATGTATTTGCTTACGATTGTAAGTCGCCCTGGATAAGGGCGTCTGCTAAGAAATAAATAATAATAATAATAATAATAATAATATATACATCTACATATAGTAAATATGGACTGGAGAGGAGGCTCATAGTGGGAAACTGGCCCCCGAGGGAAGAACTATAGTTACCAACAGGAGACTGTAATGCCTGAAGCCGCAGGAGGTAACTGTAGTTCTTCCTGAGGAGCCTTTAGTTTCCCATTATGAGCCGAGGTCTATATTTATTTTATGAATCAGTCGAGAAAGTCATGTTTTTGAAGTCCCTAGCACAGAGTTATTAAAGTTTTTTTGGCCTGTAACTGTCCGTCTGACTTAAATTGGTCCCAGGCTCCCTCCATTCCAGTCATGTGAGAATGTGGCTGGAATGGAGGAAACGGGCACTGTGATTGGTTGGGCAATTAATTAATAAAATAATACATTTGGTAATGGTACAGTTTAATAATAAGGTGTGCCAAAGCGCCTTAGTGCATTCTTAATTGTTTGTGTGTTGCCTGCTTAACCGCTAGTACTCGGTGTACCCTGCCACATACCACTACAATAAACTGCTTTTAAACCATCCATTATAGCTCTGATGTTCAATCTACCACCATGGTGGGGGGTGTATGTTACTGACACGCTTGGATCAAGTTTGCATTGGATCACAGCACAAGTGTAGCGCTTCTACATAAGTCATTGTCAAAGTTTTTTTGATACAGCCTCTTTTTCTTTGGAGATTTTAGCCCATCTTAGCTTGGAATACCCAATACAGCACCTACAAAAATGGTCAGGTCTGTAACCTTGATCAAGCCTTCCCATTCAGTAATGCAAGACAGCACAAAGCTGGATTTGTATTTTCTACAAATCTGTGTGCAATTGTCTGAGACCAAAGGATTAAGATTCTTGGTGTGATTCCCTGTAAAAAGTGATGCACTATAAATAATGTATCTGTCTGTTGCCATTGTTAAAACAACTCTTCCAGGATTTGTGATAGGTTTATAGGTTTTTGTTCACTCTCAGTCATGCATTTTTAATAGGGAATGACGCTATTATTTTTAGAAAATCTATAAAGGTTTGGCATGCTACATTCTATTCGTAAATTCAAATAACCTCATGAGCTTCCTCTATAAAAATGCACGTTCAGCAGGAGTGAAAGCATATTAACCAGGAACAGGGTGCAGGGCTTTTGGACCTCAAACAGTTTGTAAGAAAGTAGAAGATAGTACTGCATCCTACAGTGGGGCCCCTTCAGTTAGCTAAATGATAACAGATATCATTTACAAATTAAAAGAAGGGAACTTTGTGTTTTATCTTTAAAAGTAAGTAAGACGCCAGGTTAATAAAACATTTAAAACAGGTTTAAGTGAAAATCTGAAAAATCTGTGTGCAAATGTGCAACAATATTCCTCAGAGAAATACTTGTACCAGTACTTTCCATTTTGCTTGTTTTTAATGTGGACACATGTTCAAACACACCCTGTATATATCACATACACACAATGCATAACATGCATGACTGGACCACCTTGGGCTTATAATACAGTATAATGCACACTTTCAGTGTAAGGCACCCCTTCTGCAGAGGAGGTTAGAATATGCACGAGTGCTGTAGGCATGACAGAGGAGGTTAGAATATGCACGAGTGCTGTAGGCATGGCAGAGGAGGTTAGAATATGCACGAGTGCTGTAAGCATGGCAGAGGAGGTAAGAATATGCACGAGTGCTGTAGGCATGGCAGAGGAGGTTAGAATATGCACGAGTGCTGTAGGCATGGCAGAGGAGGTTAGAATATGCCCTTTACCCTCTGTAATACATCAGTGTAAGCACACAGTGAAAAGGCACTGAAGCAGTATGATACAATGTGGGAGCAGGACTCCTGTGTTCATTTATATGAAAATATAAAAAAGTTATTAGAACCCAAAGCAAAATCCATTAATATAAAACTGAAGCTAACAAACAACTACATAGGAAGACTAAGCTTGTGCAGTTAATAAACACATTAATAATAAGCAACAGCTCTATAAGCATTCCCAGAACGTAACCTGTAAAACACATCAGCAGGGCAACATGCTGCTGCCAAATAAAGCCACACTATTTATAGTGGAGTACTCGTGATTCAAGTACCCCTTATTAGACAGCCAGGTTTCACAAAACAGCAACGTTCTTCTTGAAGTGGCATTCAGACTAAACCTGACATTTTATGACAAAGTAATATGTCTGAATTACTCCTTGGTGGCTTCTCTTATGAATTTGCAGGCGCAATTAGAAATTTGGGTGTGATCTTCGACCCAAATCTTTCTTTTGAGACACACATCACAAATATTACTAAAATGTATTTTTATCATCTAAGAAATATCACCAAATTGAGAAGTATTCTTTCCCACTCAGATACTGAGAGATTGATGCATGCTTTTGTATCTTCTAGAATTGATTATTGTAATGCTCTATATCTCGACTGCAACTTATACAAAATGCTGCAGCTATAATTTTAACTGGAACTGAAAGACAAGATCACATTACTCCTGTGCTAGCATCTCTGCACTGGCTTCCAGTTCCAGATACTGAAATTGAAGAAGGAATCTATGAAAAAGACCTAGGAGTTTATATTGACTCAGAAATGTCTTCATCTAGACAATGTGGGGAAGCTATAAAAAAGGCCAACAAGATGCTTGGATATATTGTGAAAAGTGTTGAATTTAAATCAAGGGAAGTAATGTTAAAACTTTACAATGCATTAGTAAGACCTTATCTAGAATATTGTGTTCAGTTCTGGTCACCTCGTTACAAAAAGGATATTGCTGCTCTAGAAAGAGTGCAAAGAAGAGCAACCAGAATCATCCCGGGTTTAAAAGGCATGTCGTATGCAGACAGGCTAAAAGTATTGAATCTGTTCAGTCTTGAACAAAGAAGACTACGCAGTGATCTGACTCAAGCATTCAAAATTCTAAAAGGTATAGACAATGTTGACCCAGGGGACTTTTTTGACCTGAAAAAAGAAACAAGGACCAGGGGTCACAGGTGCAGATTAGATAAAGGGGCATTCAGAACAGAAAATAGGAGGCACTTTTTACACAGAGACTCGTGGGAATCTGGAACCAACTCCCCAGTAATGTTGTTGAAGCTGACACCCTGGGATCCTTCAAGAAGCTGCTTGATGAGATTCTGGAATCAATAAGCTACTAACAACCAAACAAGCAAGATGGGCCGAATGGCCTCCTCTCGTTTGTAAACTTTCTTATGTTCTTATGTTCTAATGTAAAAATGCAGCCAAAACAAAGCGAACTGTTTTAGATACTGTGATGGAATTATTATTATTATTTTTTTTTTCAATTGAACTGTGACATTAGGGCCTTATCGAGCACTATATTCTGCAATTTTGAATATTGACTTGAGATACTGTTTTAATTCTGGAAACGGTGTTGTTGTTGTTTCATTTTCTTTTTTAATCTTTTGGTTTTGCTAAATTGAATTGCCTTTTACGTTTTACGCAGTTCTGTGCATGAATAACATTGAGATGTTGTTTTGCTGTTAGATCGTTAATGGGAAATTGTACATACCGCTACAGTACGTACCGGATTTAAAAGTGTGTACTGTATTACAGTTAACATGTCATCTCTTTAGCTTTGGCAAGTGATATTTTCAGAATCATACCTGGAGGGTCGTGGGTTCAATCTCAGGTGGGGGACACTGCTGCTGTACCCTTGAGCAAGGTACTTTACCTAGATTGCTCCAGTAAAAACCCAACTGTATAAATGGGTAATTGTATGTAAAAATAATGTGATATCTTGTAAAAGGATAAGGGTGTCTGCTAAGAAATAAATGATAATGCCTCGTGTCCGGATGTGACCGGCGTGGGCAAGTGCTTGGAAATCCATCCAGCTTAATGGATTATAAATATGACATAATGCCCTGCAGAGAGCAAATCCCTTGAATGCGGTGTCACACTCCTTATCCTTACAATCACAGGAGATGTCACTTTCCCTGAATGCTCAAGGTCAATTGAAAAACAAGGCTAACAGTCAATCTGTAGATACTGTTGCTATTCTTAACTCTTTTTTTAGATGTAGTAAACGGTGGTACACATCATCGTATTCAAACTGTTTAAATTGCAGCGATATAGAGATCTGTCTCTGTTTGCATCAATGACGCTGACCCCAATTAATACTAATAATAATTAGACTGTATTGAAAAAGCTTGAACATGCCAGTAATGCACTGTAGTCCGATGCATTCACTTTGCAAGCTCAGAATGTGCTTTCTGTATAAGGACAGGGTGTTACTGCTCGCTATGTAAATACTGACACTAAATAATAACACAAGTTTAAGAGCTGTCTGTTGTGAACCTGGTGAGAAATGAAATAAAGAATCAATGAACTCATTCTGAACTGCTCAAAATGTAAGGGGGCTGTGTTGACAACATTGGTATGTCAGAGGAGTGCAGGTTTTTGTTCTGGCTTTCCGAAGTCGCTGGTTTGGGAGGCAAAGTCAACCACCTCACCACGCTACAGTGCCCCCTACTGGTCAGGTGCCTTGGAGGATGACAGCTGACCTTCAGTTCTACTGAACTGCTCTGGGCGCTGAGTTGAGGGAACATATTTGAACCTTCAAAACTGGGGAGAGAAAA
This sequence comes from Acipenser ruthenus, assembly GCF_902713425.1. Classification (NCBI taxonomy): domain Eukaryota; kingdom Metazoa; phylum Chordata; class Actinopteri; order Acipenseriformes; family Acipenseridae; genus Acipenser; species Acipenser ruthenus. The sequence continues at coordinate 68,434,710 of NC_081195.1, forward strand.
CGGGGTAAGATAATTGGGCACTACACTTTTTTAAAGTAAAACAAGTAATAGAGTTGCTTCAATGTATTGTCAATCAGCATAAACCTCAGTCCTTTTATACGACAGCTTTTTAAAAGTTTTTTGTCATATCAGCATGACTCCTGGCAGAGAGGGAAGGTAATAGAGAACTATAGTGTACTTTCTACCAATGTAGACCTCCAAGACCTCCTTCATGCACTGACTTGGCACATGCATGCATTTAGACACAGGAATTTAAACAAACCAGCTATGCCATTAGCAATTACGGTGACATTTACATTTACAGGACTATGATTTACAACAGTCCAATTTTATTTTCAGACAGCTCTTAGTTCTGCAAGCACTTTCACGTACAAGTAAGCATGTCACGTACCCTTGGCTCAAGCAATACAATTGCACCCAATTCTAGAAACATGGCTTTCCTGAACAATCTAGTGTTTAGGGTTAGGGTTAGTGTTAGTGTGAGGTTTAGGTTAGGGTTAGGGTTAGGGTTACAGTTAGGGTTTTACCGGGAAGCACATGAAGGAACTTGTCAAATGTTGTCAAAAAGGGGACCTGCTGATCCTGTTATGAATGGTGCCGATGAGATTATGCTTTTCTGTCTGTTGCATCTTCATTTTCTAGCAAGTCTCATCCTGTGCAGTTTAATTGGTGCCCAGTGATTTGTTTTACTACATTAATTCTCACTGATACTGGGACAACGTCCTATTTTCTGTCTTTGAATTGTAAATAATGAAAACAGTTCTATTTAACAATACTGTATTGGCATAATAAAAATAACAGGAAGGCAAACCAAGAAGTTACTCAGAATAATTTAAATTTGGTATATTTAAAAGCTATGCTGTAAAGAGGACATGCAAGTATATTGTATTTAAAATACTAAAAGCTATTATATGATTGCAGTGAATATCACCTTGAATGTAGAGACAATTGTATCTGAAATAGATGCTTATGAACAAACTGCACCTTAAAGACATTTGTATGTATTTTTTGCTACTTCTTTGTTGTTAATATGTTCAGTGTTCACATTCCCTTCCAACCGCTGTGTCTCCCATGAGACAAAGCCATAGAATCAAACAGCACGTCTTCTGTTTTCCTTCAGTTAAAATTAAAAAAGAGTCTGTTGCTAACAGTGAGATTTATTGGCACGCATGGGAAAGTGTTCTTCCAGCTTCATTATTCCCACCACCCATCTGAGTCCTATATTTCTCTAATTATGATCATGTACGTCCCATGGACGGGCAGATAGCCTCCGTACTGGCTCCTGTTTACTGTTTTCACAGCTGTTCTGGGTCCTCCCTCTCCCATGCGTTAATGGTCAAACTGCTGCATCAGTGTTCAGACAGCCCTCAGCCAGAAGCAACAGGCTGTTAAAAAACTCTTGGGAACAGTGGGGGATTATTTTGCCCTGCTTTGTTGTTTTGCCATATCGTGAAAGTCTCGCTATTTTCATATTTTATGATCAACACATTTTCCAAAAAGTTTGCTAATGACGTGCAGTAGGGTTAGTGATTTACACTGGCGTTGACTGCAGTTTTTAAAAATCCATTATGTTCACAATAACCTTCCGGGCAGAAAACAAAGTGGTGTCATTCTGGCACATAACATTGCATTGAACTGCACGCATTAACCAGAATTACTGGCTAAATCACGCACACGTTGAATATCCAAGTAGCTTTCTCCTGGCAACAGAGTGATAGATCAAGACAATGGGGCCAACATTGAATGTGTTTTTACAAGGGGCTTTTTATTTTGCAGGTTTCTAAATAATTTGAGCTTTTGTTTTGTGGCTGTATAGTGCATTATCAAACCCCAAGATTGAAATTCACAGCCCTATTGGATAATATTGTGTCACATGACCAACAAATAGACAACAGTCACTTTAGGGGTCTATAGTCAAATAGCTGTTGCCCTCTGACATCACTCAGCAGTCAATACTCAAAAATGATTGCCTTCTAACATCACATTTTTAATAAGTCAGATATTGACTGTTTTATTAAACGTCTTAAGTTTTTGCCTAGTGAGAACCAGAGCCCCAACCTACTGGCACAATATGACTCATAAACTGCTCTGCTGTCACTCTTTCAGCCCTCGTGCTGTAGTTTTCCACTATTTGATTACTATACTTTCCTTCATGGTATACTATAGGTATACTACACTACCTATGTTATAATATACACATGAGCTATGACCTGTTTCAGATGGCTGAAACAACATGTGTGAGTGTGACCTTACTGAGATGCGTAGCCTCTTCACTATGCTCCTGCCAGCACAACATTGAAGGCAAAGGATTTTATTTTTCTCTGCAGGCCTGCAGGAAAACAGGATCATTATCTCTTCAGAGCAAATAGGGGAGACTTGGAAGCAGTAGCGTCCATGAACTGTGATAAATAAATACTTTAACAACACTAAATTGATATCTATTTAATTGTATGAAATGTAATCAGCATTTTAGATCAAGCTATAATGTTCTTTATACTGTAAACGTTTTCCATAGTAAAAGCATAGCAAAGTGCAGTAATGCACAGTGAAAGCATGGTACAGCACAGGCAAGCACTGCAAAGCACAGAGAGGTCTGGTAAAGAACATGGCAAACCAGGGTAAACTGTGGTACATACATAGTATAACCATAGGAAAAGTGTGGTAAAGGAGCACAAATACTGTGCAAAAATATTGTGGTAGACTTTTATAAGGGATACTGTACTAAAAAAACTCGATACTAAGGGCATTTGCCCACATTTACTGTGAGTCTGAACATTGTTACTGCAGGGTTTTTGAATGCCACAAGCCCACACTAAAACCGCAATTCTTTCCAGTTTTTTTAGTGCTATACGTCACCCAGCTCTTTGCATTTCTCATATTAATTAGCTTCCATTGCCTAATCAGACCTTCTGCTGGCTTTCCTATGGGTTATAGACAAGACTGATAGGATGTGGCCTGAATATTCTCTTATCTCAAGATGCCTCGTTGCTCAGGCAGCAACACCCTACCTTCCACTCTCCTCCTCCTTCTTCCTCCTCCATCTCCACCAACACCATTATTTACCTCAGATAGCTGAATTCAAACCGCTGTCTTCGGGAGAGCAGGCCATGGGATTAGCCCACTGCCCCACAGCCAAATTCTTTGAAAATAAAAGAAGGAATCAGATGGATTTCAACCCAGTACTCCAAGGAGAATAGCACAGCATGCTAGTGAATTAACCCACTGCCCCACCTGGCTCCTCATGACTTGCTAGTAGTCTAACTTTGTATATGAGATTAACTTCCCTTTTCAGCAATTGCACGAGTTGAGAATCATGGATCTTGCCCAATGTTTTATGTTTAGCATGTCAGTGCTGTCTCTCTTTTCTTTCTAGGGGTCTGGGACCTTGCTCCTTTCCCATCTCAATAGTTTTTTTTTTTTATTTCTAACCCATCCAAGCCATTACTGATGTGTCCATCACTGTATTGCTGCTATTTGCATTAATACATTACTCCCTTATCTCCAAGCCAATTTTCCTTTTGCATTGTTAATTATATATTTGACTTGCTAAACTTACTGGCCACCCCCGTATTTATCAAAAAGCTGACATGACAGCCGCTGTGGCTCCGGAGAGCAGTCTGGGAGGTCCTCCCTGCCCTCGTACTGAACTCCTGTCTGCTTCGATTTGACAGCCACTGTGGTGCCTGGGACTGCCCCTGCCAGCTCCCGGCTCTCTGTCCTCTGTCTGTAAATTGACTTTATTTTTATTCAGCTTGAAACCCATATTTCTCATATGTAGGCTGGATGCTTATGTAAATGGATGAGGACCTTGTACTAACCATTTTATTTGACCTTGCGTTTGTAATTTAGTTGTTGGTGTTTACAGTTCATAGTACATACAAATCATTTAAATAAGAACTGCAGTGTATCTGAGGTTTAATACAGTGTAGGGATACTGAAGAGGCTAAGAGACACGTAAATTCAGCTACTTTCAGAGCGGAAAGATAGGGCTATTAAGCTAAATTACTTTTTGATAAACAGCACATTCACTACAAGTTTTAAGAAAGAGAAAATGGTTGGTTGGACACTTTGACAGACCCGTCTTTCCCTTTTGAAACGGCAGGGGAGCTGGGAAAGTGGAAAAGCACTTTCATTTCAATACAATTTAAGCAGCACGTAGCTCATCAAGGTGGCTCTGGCTCCTTACACCTTGACAATGAGATGTGTGTTGACACCCCTGAGGAACGGGAGGGGACACTGTCAGGGGGTAAAGGCTGCTCATCATTAGCGCTAATGGGTGCTTTGCTGGAATATAATTTCGGGATCTTTCAGTATTATTCTGTACGGGAACGATGATGAGTCACTGGCACACATTATTAGGTTGTCGTTGTTATTGTGAAACTGTGGCATAACATATTCAACATGACTAGCAGGGCACCCTCCTGAATTCCCCTCCCTGTGAACTATCTGACATTTCTAACCTACCCACGACACAATGTTTTATAACCGGACGCTAAGAAAATACGCTCAGTGCTCATAATTTATACTAAATCATGTTCACTCTGGGGGGCTGGACAGCCTACCTGTACAGATCCGTGTGTCCCTGCTGTTTCTCTATACCACACCCAAGCACAGTACAAAGGGGTCACCGGTACTGCTGGTTAACTAGTGCTATAGCTGTACAGAAGTATTCACCATAACAGTCCTTCAATTCCGAGAGAGTGCTGGAGTATGTTATACAGTAGCTGTCAGTCAAGTTGATCTCATATGTGCTCTGCGGTGTGGATGAACTGACAGGAGCTTATGGAATTAACAGGTGGTCTCCTGGACATCTGGGTAAACATGAACCAAGATGAGATTCGAACCCTGGTTGATTCCATCGTCTAGGCATCTTCAGGCACTAAAGGAATGGACAGGGAGCACTGACTGGATGCAGCCGTCATAACACAGCTACTATACCATTAAACCCGTTTCCAAATTAATGGGAGCGCAACAATAAAACACAGTGCACATACTGTAGTCTACTGCTCCAGGTATTAATATGCACAGACCATTCAGACCTAAATCAAATAATAATGAGTACCCACCGCCACAGACAGATCACACCACTTCACATATAACCTGCCACCTTTTCTGACACCTATAATGATATAAGTGAATGGTTCTGTATTTCCACACTCCCTGGCTCTCGATTTAGCAGGAGCGCGGGCAGTACACAAATCTAAGGAACGCACAGCACACGTAATCCAAACAGACAGCTAGCGCGCTCTCCTCTGCAGCGTTCAGCGCAGCAAGCGCCTGACTGCAAGTTTGCTGTTTAAAAAATAATAACAAAATATATATATTTAAAAAAACTACATTGATAATAAAGTTCAAAACAGAAACATTACAACTAAACAAGACAGCGCAATCTGGGTAGGTGCTCTGAACTGTCGCCCTGGGTGACACACTTCACAAACAAGCAGAGTGCATCGACTTGGACTGCGTTACAAAGAAAAGTGCGGTGTTCTTTTTTTAATGCATTGACGGTGATTCTCAGACCGAACAGTGCAGACGCAGACTGGAGACTCGCTTCTGTCTGTACCTGAATTGTAACCTTTTCGGTGTCGGTGGCTCTGTGCCAGTCAGCCGGAATGAGGCAGTGACAGACCCGAGGTGTTTATTGTATGGCACTGCTGGGTACCCGCACGCAGGCTTCTTGTTTCCAAATTGGCAGCGTCACTTCACAGAAGATTAATCGGCTGCACAAACTCACTGCAATCATCCACGTCGCTGAGCTTTTTGACAGGTATTTATTGGAATGTGTTTTTATTTATGCATGTACTTGTTTGTTTGTTTTTATTTAGCTTACAACAACAATATTGGTTTAATAAAGTCTGCTTTTTTTCAATTGGGAGAGATCACAATACTGTTCATACGATCTGTAAAATAATCTCAACAGCACAGTGGTGTTCTGTAAATAATCTCTACAGCACAGTGGTGTTCTGTAAATAATCTCAACAGCACAGTGGTGTTCTGTAAATAATCTCTACAGCACAGTGGTGTTCTGTAAATAATCTCTACAGCACAGTGGTGTTCTGTAAATAATCTCTACAGCACAGTGGTGTTCTGTAAATAATCTACAGCACAGTGGTGTTCTGTAAATAATCTCAACAGCACAGTGGTGTTCTGTAAATAATCTCTACAGCACAGTGGTGTTCTGTAAATAATCTCTACAGCACAGTGGTGTTCTGTAAATAATCTCTACAGCACAGTGGTGTTCTGTAAATAATCTCAACAGCACAGTGGTGTTCTGTAAATAATCTCAACAGCACAGTGGTGTTCTGTAAATAATCTCAACAGCACAGTGGTGTTCTGTAAATAATCTCAACAGCACAGTGGTGTTCTGTAAATAATCTCTACAGCACAGTGGTGTTCTGTAAATAATCTCTACAGCACAGTGGTGTTCTGTAAATAATCTCAACAGCACAGTGGTGTTCTGTAAATAATCTCAACAGCACAGTGGTGTTCTGTAAATAATCTCAACAGCACAGTGGTGTTCTGTAAATAATCTCAACAGCACAGTGGTGTTCTGTAAATAATCTCAACAGCACAGTGGTGTTCTGTAAATAATCTCAACAGCACAGTGGTGTTCTGTAAATAATCTCTACAGCACAGTGGTGTTCTGTAAATAATCTCAACAGCACAGTGGTTGCGGCACTGTTGATTTTTTTAGGTGGCAGTTCGGTACAGTGCTGGGTGTTTTGGAAGCTCACATAATTCGAAAAACAAGTTACAAAGAGTGATCTTTATGTCTGGATATATTTCCAATGGCTTTGTTTTTCCTAATAAGATCCAATTGTGCAATGAAAGTGGGCTTTTCAGACGTAAATATGAGAGTCCAATGTTTTAAAATGCACTATTCTTTGATTTTCTTATTTACAAAAAGAACCACACATTAGTGTATTTTCTGTATATTGCAAAACTGCATTTTCTAGCTAAGCTGAAAGTATTTTAGATTTAAAATGTCCAGGATATAACATATTTAATTAGCTCACTGTATATATTTTACCTGGCACAACAACAACAACAACAACATAATAATAATAATAATAATAATAATAATAATAATAATAATAATAATAATAATAATAATAACACAAAACAACAACAACAATAATACTAAGCATGATGATAATGAAGATGATAATAACAGTTATTATTATTATTATTATTATTATTTTTATTATTATTATTATTATTATTATTATTATTATTATTATTATGAAGATGTCATGGCCCTCTTGTATTAACATCCAAGTAGAGGGAAATATAGGGAAAAAAAACTGTGGTCCAAAATACATAGTGAAATCAAGACTGAAGTGTGTATCTGTCCAGCCTTCTCTGTGTACTGTGCCCTGGCAGAAAAGAAAATACATAAATAGGTGGTCTGAGCCCGAAGGAATCAATCCTTTTGTAATGGATTGGTTTGAACCCAAAAGCACGTGTTCAGAGTGTGCATGTCAATGTCAGTGAGGCTGGGGGGGATCAGTGCTTCTGAACCTGTGAGCGCTTCAGTCTGGTTAAAACACACACCCAGATTCCTGCTCTAAACTGGCTCCCGTTCAGTGTTGATAGAGGATCTGGGAATCCTTAACATGGTAGCTTGAATCTGAGTAGGTTGTGCATGTTGATCTGCTGTATTGACTTCAGATGCATTGCTTATTTTGTAGAAAGTTTTGGCAAACAACATCTACAGGATTGTTCCCAGATGCTGTGAACGAGATCGTGAGATTATCACATGCAATCTTGACTTGTTTTTGTTGTTTGTTTGTTTTTTAATACTGAGAACTATTTATATGAAAGTGAGGCTTGAATCACTTGAAGAATGAAACCCTGCTTGAATTGCAAGCACTTGGAATTTAATACTAAAACTACTACTTCTAATAATAATAATTATTATTATTATTATTATTATTATTATTATTATTATTATTATTATTATTATTATTATTATTATTGTTTAGGTGATTGAAATAGTAATTCATGTTGTTAATGCATGTCTTGGTGACATACTCTCATGTTTTGACACCAGATTGATTCAGCTGAATAAAAGGCTATACCTTGGGAAGCACTTGTCTGAATTTGGTGAAGCCTTGCATCCACATTTGTTACCCCTTGTAAAAGTTTATCCCAGTAAATTTGCACTGTATTTTTCCATTGTTCCCATGCTTTTCCCCTGATTTTACTATGCATTTACCATGGTTTGCCATGTTTTTAAAAATACTTTACCTTACCTCTCTGGGTTTATCATTTACCATACTTTCACAATGATTCATTACACTTTGCTATGCTTCTACTATGGGAAACTTTTATAAGTGACATGCCACACCAGGCTATACTTAACATGTAAACTGTTTTTTCAACAAAGAATGGCTCATATCTAGGTTAGTGGGATTTCTTTTTCTCAGAGGAAAGTCATATTCAGTGTATGGATCAGTGCAGTGCAGTCTGGAATAATATACACTGCTCATAAATCATCATGTTAAGTGTGTGATATACTCAATGAGGGGTCATAGCACAGATTGAAACACTTCAGTGTCTGGAGAGGCACTGGGCTGTGGCGTCATTATTATATAATACATTCCTAGTGCTTTTATTATATTTTTTCGATGGTGATTATTACAGCTAATCTAGCCTAACAGCCCTTGCAATGAAAACACTCTGCCTGCATAAAGAAGTATGTGTTTAGACTGTTACAGTTTATTCAGGCACTGTCTCAATCAGATTCGAATCACATTCAAACCTACTGTACCATCCCTGGTGTTTCTCTCTTTATCATCCATTAAACAAAGATTCACCAAGCAGAGCAGCAACTGAGAATACAACAAAAAGCAAAGTGTAATAAAACCTAGTGCAAGCATGGCAAAGCATAGGTATAGAGACAGGATAAAAGCAATTACAAACAGACACAAACCACCGTGGTAAACTATGAGAAACACACAGTATATCTTTGCAATTTTATAAGATTTTAGTTGTCTTCTACAGTCAAAGATACTTCATATCACTTCAAAAGTTTTTTGTTGACAGATAAACAGCCCTTCCCTCACCTATAAAATTGAGTTCCAGTCAATGGCAATTCATCTGAGTGATTTAAAATGTTCCTTTCACCGGGGCACTGATGCTTTTAATGTCTTACATGCTGATGTCCTAGACTGACAAAGAAAAATGCTCACAAAACCAGCTAATGCAACTGATTTGACACATACACAGGAACTTTCCTTAGACCTAATTTAAGAGCCAACGATGTGCAAACTGGAAAATGTATTTCTTCGTCAAGTTTAATCAAAGATTACATCTTGCCCAGGACTACAATCCTACAATTCACCTCAGAGATGACACGTTTCTCAGTAAACAAGCAAAGTGAAAGAAGCGTTTCATTCCATTGAATTAATGCATTAGTACATTACGCCTTCTTAAAGGGAATTACTCAGAAATCATAATTACTTTTACCGTGAAATGATGAAGTGATATAAAAGGGATGGACTGTAGCTTTATGTTACATGTGCTTTCATTCTTCTCTTTAAAGGGCTGGGGAATCAGCTGTGCTAATAATGCAGTAAGGACTAAACAATGCCAGACACTGAATGGTGAAAAAAATCCACTGTTTTGAGAACTAGATAATTCAGCAATCATTCAGCTGTTGTCAATGGTGCTTAATACAATTCTAAAATTCAAAATTTCACATAAAATTGAGTAGATTGGTTTGCATGCTTGCAATTAGTTTGCAGATTCTTTTACTGTGTTTTCTTCTGAATTCTCAAGTTTTTAGTTGAATGGCAGCATGACTCAAAGAATGGTGCCATACCCATATGAAAGTGTACCATGGTATTGTTACTTTTGCAACAACACACTTAGAATCTTATCCCACCAAAAGATAGTAATGCACAGATAGTAATACAGAGAGAATGATGCTATATTATGGAATTTAGGCATGCCAGACAATATAGGTAAAATGCAATATATATATATATATATATATATATATATATATATATATATATATATATATATATATATATATATATATTAAGTAAGTAATATGCAATTTTTGCATGATACTTTAAAGATGTATTTAATCTAGTAAGCTCAGAAATGTAGCTATTGTTTTACTATTTCTCTTATAACAGGTGTTATATATTTAGCTTTTTCTCTTAAATTCTAGTAGTTTTCATATTGAAAAGTTTCAGAACTCATGCATAGTTAGTATTTTTAAAGATTCAATACCATAGTTTAACCTTCTTAGTGTTGTTCCTGCATTATTTTTCAGTTATACAGATTGTACTGTATCTGATTTTGTTTTACATATATAACATGCATGGTTGAGACACTGACTGTTTAATAACGTCATCATCATATTCTCTGAGCAAACCTGAGCAAGGTGGGATTCTGTAAGGCAGTATGAAAATGACCTCTAGGGGAGCACTAGTGTTGTGCACCATTATTTTCATGTAATCATAGCAGCATAACATGGCAATAATGTTATGCTGCTAACTTCTAAAATGCATCACGTTGTTCGTTCTTTTTGTTATCTGGTACTTCTTCAAAGCCACTACAACGATAGCAACACCATAAACCATGCCAGATTTCCATTGGGGGGTTTTAAGAGTTCAATTAGTACCATGTGTAACATGTGCAACTATCTGTCTGCAGTGAAACGTGAGACGCGGTTTTTAATGATCTGAGTGGTGACATATCTAAAGGATGCTGTGTAAATCATTGCCGTGTAACCCTCACTTTAACAGTTCTTGTGATGGCTTCAGTGTGTTTTTTAACCTGTATCAGTCCTACTGCAACATATAAATACTTTGATCTAAATGATTGAATAGGGCCTGTACTGTGTGTGTGTGTGTGTGTGTGTGTGTGTGTGTGTGTGTGTGTGTATCAGCATGCAGAACAGCAATATGTACAAGTCTGTCAGATTGTTTCCAGCATTTTTCAGTCAGTTTGAGCTCAAAGAAGGTCATGAACATTTAGGACACGTGCCTACAGTCTGTTTTTGTTCTCTTACTAATTATCAATATAATCGAGCCCTTTAGCTTTTGCTCCATTCAAGTGCAACCAATCCCTAACCACTATCTCTTTACCAGGTTGCCGTGGTTAATTGCTTACCATATTTCATTCCATACATTTCTGCACATGCTTTATCTCTCCAATCATTTTAAATTACTCCCGTTATGCCAAAGCCACCTCCAGCAAACTAGTTTAATCTTACCAATACATTTTTATCTCATATGATTACCAATACATTTCATCCTACATATTTACCCAAGGATATCTCAGAGGCGTTGACCTGTCCGTTACACCTGAGGAGGGAATCCTAAACGGCATGTAATTCCTCTTGTCTGTTAAGAGCGCTGTTCCCTGTGAACAGATGTCAACATGTGAAACTCCAGGAGACCCACTTTTAGAAAAGGACATACAGCCTGGTGGAAGCAGATAGTTTCGAGTGCTTGAGATAAGGGGCGTGAGTGACTTGCTGGAACAAAGGTGTGCAGCTCTATCTATCCTTCCCCCTCGCTCCATCTTCAAAGTAGCCGGCGTCAAGCAGCCCTTAGATCTGTAACAGTTTATTAAAGGCTGCTATGTACTAGTATTGACACTGTGTTGTTCATTATCAGCAAGCAAGAGCAGTGCCTAAAATAGAACACCCCCCAGCTAAACAGCCTTTGTCCTGTGATATTCAAAATGTATTCAGCACAGATTATATATTTTAGCCACGTTTTCCGTAATCGGACATTGGTGACCTGCAGCCAAACACAGCAGATGTGTTAATGTACTTTAAGTGCACATGTCTAGTATGGGTTGAATGCAGCAACATTCCCAGCTTTGAACTGGGAGGTTCATGCACTTCAGTCACTGCCTTGCCTCTGTTTCCATCAGACTATGCTGTGGAGAATACCGTGACCACGCCCTACAAACATCTGTAAACATGATGTGACAGTTCAACCAGCCAATCACGATACTAGATTGCTGTGGCAAAGTGGTGAATACGTGCAGGCCCGGAAGAAACAGACAGACAGAGACAGCGAGGCTGGTGAAGCTGAGCACTTGGTTGTGCTCAGCATTTAATAAACAAAACAAGAGAACACAAAAACAGGACACGGCACTCTACGCCAAAATAAAATAGACAAACAAAACGTACTAAACACTAAACAGACAAACGAACAAACACGGTGAGTGAAAACAACTATCAATTTAATTTACTTTATTTTACTTTACTTTCTCCTTCTCTCTCTCCCGTTCTCCACTCACCGAACACCCAACCACGTGTGAGTCAAACGTGCATCTATATATACTGTTGTGCTGGGATTCAATTACTAATTAATTATTCACTTGAATCCCAGCACGTGAATTAATTACGTGCAACCCCATGCTCACATATTATTACATACTTTAAATGCACGTGAAGTGCAATCCCGTGCCTAAATATAATTATACCATTTTAAATCACACGTGAAACACAGACCCGTTTATATCCCATGTACCAATGACTATACACCAACATTTACACACAACACGCAACATACAACACAGAAACGCACACAAGGGCAGGGCACATTGCCACAATTGCATACAATGAGAAGGAGAACAATGGCATAAAGACCCTCTTGAGTTTCGTAAAACTGAGTTAAAGAACTCCGGAAGGTTTGCTTTGATCACTTGACCGTCCTCGAGTGCAGGTGTACATTGTCTCTTTTCTACAACCGCGTTCATCCTTAAAAGGCTATGTCAACAGGGGGATGTCTCATGACCTTTGGGTATGTCAAAGGTTACATTTCCTCGTGGCCATAATTCGTCAATGTGGCACCTTATCAGTAACGCCTGCCCTGAAACCAAACACACTATTACTCTGATTCCTCAGTGCTGTTAGAGGAACGTGTTCCAGTCATTGGAAGTTCAGAGTGATTATGTGCAACTGAGGTTACCCCATCTTATTAAGTCAATATTGAACTGCTTTTAGCTTGCTGTATTGAGTTTGTCTCTGCAGCGCAGGGTAATTGCAATGGATTGAATAAATAGCGAGAAGAAACTAAAGTTACTGGATAAATATTACATTACAGGTCTGGATAAATATTACATTGTGAGCTAATTAGCCTTCTATGGGTTCTTGGATCTGGGTGAAAAATACTAATTATGAATTTTGCCACTTTGGTAGTTACTAATAATTTAGTGTCTGTTTCCATGCCAAAGATGGGAAGATAAGGATTTTAGGGAAATAAGCAGTGTCTTTGGCCACATGGGACTACAGTATCTTGATTTGATTGCCTTGTGAGACATTGCATTTGTATTAGTGCCATGCTGTAATAACACACTGCAACATGGGAAGAGCAGATTGATCCAGGTTGTAATGATCAGATAACAGGAAAGACAAAACCAAGAAAACAGTTTCGGGAGAATATATAACTTTGCAACACTGCTTAGATTGGAAGTACAATCACTTTGTCTGCTAAGCCTTGTGTGTTCTTCCATGTGCAATACCTGCTTTTATAATTACAATATTATAAAGGTGGTATCATTTTAAAAAAACATGCATTTCACTGTACTGTCTTAATTGTCCAGAGCAAATGTAACAGCTAATAATGGATGTTTTAGTGCACCATGTGGGTGGTACATTATTGTTTAATTGAATGTAGGTAAGTGGTTATTCATGGGCCACCTGCAGTCATTCCATGCAGTATAATCCAGACTACAACTAAAGCAGCATAACTAGGCCTGGTTTTGCTTTGATTCATCTGTGCATTTCAGCTACAGTTCACTGTAGAGCAAAGTGTATTTGATCAGGTAGGATTCCAAATACCAGCGCTCAAGATTCAGAGTATAAGAAAAGTGGTTTAATCGCAGTGAAGCATGTTACGGTTGCTTTGTTTAATTACAAGGATTAGCAATGCTATACAGTATACATATTTAAACATTTGCTTTCTTTCACAATTGGTTTTGATATTGAAGTGACCGTTGATAAAGAGATTGCCTTTGTGTGGCTTTACCAGCTTTACCAGGTTTTCTGTTCTTCAAGAACTAAGTGCCATCAGCAGCAGTGATTTATGGTAATTCATAAGCATTCTGTATTTTATACACTTCAAAAAATCATCATGGGTGTATGTAATTTCTCTGCCCTGATGGGCAGGGGCAGGGACTTGTATGCTGGCATCCATAGTCTTCACTTAGCTGGTTAAACCATATCCATGTGGCTCATTGGGATTGGGTTAGCCCAATGCAATTGATCCAACATTGCCAAAAAACCATGGTTAAACAGTTCTGTTTGACCAACATCCAACCCAATGTCATTTTGCTCATTGGGGCAGAAATTGTGATAAATGATGATTAACAACAACTATCCTGGGCAAATAAACACACAGAAATTGAGAGGGTTCAGTGTTCCTTATATTCTTCCTTAAGTGCGTCAAAAACACACGCACATGAGAGGGTTAAAAGTCGTTTGTTAAATACATTTCCAGTTGACTCTCTTTCATGACTAGCAGGAGGTATGATTATATACATTGCACATTTCAACAATATGTACCATTTCATGCATTTTCATATAATATCTCTGTATAATTTAAAATGCTTCCCATATGGCCACGAGTAACATTACTTTAGTAATAGGCTCATAAAATTGTACTTAAGAGAGACATTAGCTACAACACACACAGCACACTGACCATTACCTAATAACTTCACTTTAGGGGAATGAAATTGGTATGCCTATTATTTTTATTCAGCCTCTGACTTCAAAATCAGCTTGAACTACAGGGTCATCAAATGATACAATTTTTATATATAATATAGTATCTCATAATACTGGCAGGCAGGAACATCAGAAAGGTACACAGGCTTCCTTCTATTGCTGATATGTTATGCATTATTACTTTCCGTGAAAGACACAGTAAGTAATGGCAGGACTTTATTCATGATGGCACCGCATGTTGTCTGGTTTTATAATGCTGGATTGTGACTAATAGTAGTCTGGGCAACTAGCAAAATACAGTAGATGTGTATGCGACTCATCGCTGGCTTTGCTTAATAGAAAACAACGCAGTTACACCACTAATGCTAATTGTGAGTAACCACTACAGCTGTTATAACACTGAGAAGATGGGAGGGAGCTTTTCATAATCCGATCCTGAGGGCTCCAGGCTACAGGCTTGTCATTGAGGATTTCATGGGAAATGCAGGTTGCTGGCTGTTACTCCAGTTAAGTTATTCTTGCCTGACTTTTAGCACAAAATAAATTGTGCCAGGGGAAGCAGCAGGCATGTTCACTAGCCTTTCATCTGGGAGGCCTGGGGTTGAACCTAGACTATCACACTGTTCGAACTACACGACACTGGGCAGGTTGGAAAACAAACAAAAGAAAACAGGTGCCCATCAGCCAACAGGGGCAAGCCTCCTGGCTTCCTTAACACAGCTTTGTGTCGGGCGCTTCCATCATCACTGCTCTGGAGCTCCTTCTGAACTCCAGACTCCCCTCTCTCTTCACAGGCTGCCCAGCTCTCCCTCATTTTACCTGTGGAGGAGTTTTATTTCTCCAAACAGCCCAACCCTCTGCTAGGGAAAGCTAGAGGAATACTCCATGTAGCTTAGCCAGTACTGTACTCAAAAGGGACATTCTGTCTACTGAACACACCAGGGCATTCTTTTCCAAGTTGCATTTTCATTAGGAAATGTTTGTTCCCATCCTGAATCCCTGCAGGGGTCAGAACGCTGCAACGAGACTGGAATGATTACTCTGGAGCGAGCTTGGGCTCAGAGCCTTGGCCCCATAACTGCAGCCGCAGGTTAAGAGCTCTGCCAGCAGGAGACCCTACATACATTATTATTATTATTATTATTTATTTCTTAGCAGACACCCTTATCCAGGGCGACTAACAGTCGTAAACAAAAATACATTTCAAAAATCACAGTACAAGTAATAATACAATTAGGATCAAGATAAAAAATACAATGACTTTGGTTCTAGCAAGTACAAGTATAACAAAATATGATTCAATAACGGAGCAGATAACAGTGTCAGTGATAGTTACATCAGGATATAATTAAATACAACATACTACAGATTAAATAACTTGTGACAGATTACACTACTCTAAAGTACAGGATTAAATGCAGTAAAATAGGTGGCAGTATAATCCAGGCAGAGCTGCTAAAACCTATCGTAATGAGCTGCTTGGGAACCGATGCAGAATGTGGAGATGGGATATGACTTTATTCAGAAAGCCCACAGAATTTGTCTAAATGCTGTTTAACTTATCGGATAGTTATCCGATTCAGAAAACGCAGCTGCAGAAATGGTAATTGATTAGTTTGATTTATAACATTTTGGCTAATAGGAAATTAGCCAGAGAGCATAGAAATGACAAGTTAATCTAATGAATTAGAAGAGAAACACAGGCATTGTCATTAAAAAGCAAACTCAAAACTCTCGCTGTCAGGGTATGGGGGATCAGGGCTGATAATAAACAACAGTGTGATGATTTAACATATTTTGATTTAATTACAAGCTGTCTTATTATATAAAGTTGTGCAATTATTAACAGAATCCAGTAATCCAGCTTCAAATAACAGTGCCTCAAGGGGCTTTGTGGATCGCACACATTGCCCATCACTAATTTGGTAACTAATTAAGTCTCTTTTGAAAATCCAGGCCACACTTTTGAGCGATGTTCTTTTTTTGACTGTTTTATTTTTTCATTGAGTCAAACTACTGGTGTTTTTCAACCACAATTAAGAGTCTTAGTGATTTCACAGTGGCAAGAGGGCATTGCTGTTTCAGTCAGGAAACTCATGCAATAAATTAATTATTAAAACAGAGACTAGACAACACTACTACATTATGCATATTTTACACTAAATTCTTTATTTAAATGTTTTCTTTCTTTCAAAATCTAATTTTCTGAAAAAAAATAGTTCTATAGTCATGAAACTGATGTAAAAAAAACATAAAAAGAAACATGCTTTTGCTGCGTGATTGAAAACATCAGAACACGACATTGTACAGATGAGAGGAGGCTATGCAACCCATGAAAATGTACAGATGAGAGGAGGCTATGCAACCCATGAAAATGTACAGATGGCAGGAGGCTATGCAACCCATGAAAATGTACAGATGAGAGGAGGCTATGCAACCCATGAAAATGTACAGATGACAGGAGGCTATGCAACCCATGAAAATGTACAGATGAGAGGAGGCTATGCAACCCATGAAAATGTACAGATGAGAGGAGGCTATGCAACCCATGAAAATGTACAGATGAGAGGAGGCTATGCAACCCATGAAAATGTACAGATGACAGGAGGCTATGCAACCCATGAAAATGTACAGATGAGAGGAGGCTATGCAACCCATGAAAATGTACAGATGAGAGGAGGCTATGCAACCCATAAAAATGTACAGATGAGAGGAGGCTATGCAACCCATGAAAATGTACAGATGAGAGGAAGCTATGCAACCCATGAAAATGTACAGATGAGAGGAGGCTATGCAACCCATGAAAATGTACAGATGAGAGGAGGCTATGCAACCCATGAAAATGTACAGATGAGAGGAGGCTATGCAACCCATGAAAATGTACAGATGAGAGGAGGCTATGCAACCCATGAAAATGTACAGATGAGAGGAGGCTATGCAACCCATGAAAATGTACAGATGAGAGGAGGCTATGCAACCCATGAAAATGTACAGATGACAGGAGGCTATGCAACCCATGAAAATGTACAGATGAGAGGAGGCTATGCAACCCATGAAAATGTACAGATGAGAGGAGGCTATGCAACCCATAAAAATGTACAGATGAGAGGAGGCTATGCAACCCATTAAAATGTACAGATGAGAGGTGGCTATGCAACCCATGAAAATATACAGATGAGAGGAGGCTATGCAACCCATGAAAATGTACAGATGAGAGGAGGCTATGCAACCCATGAAAATGTACAGATGAGAGGAGGCTATGCAACCCATGAAAATGTACAGATGACAGGAGGCTATGCAATCCATCAATGCTTGACCAGTCCATCGTAGCTGGTTGATCTCAAAACGTTCTTATGGGCTGAAGGGATCCCAATGATGCGACATCAACAACATGGCTAGGCAACCCATTCCATACACTCACTACTCTGTATAAAGAAGGGTCTCTTACCCTCTGTCCAAGTCTGTCTCCACTTAATTTCCAACTGTGTTTTTTCTGGTCCTGTTTTATGTGCTGTGCTTAAAGTATTGGCTAGGATATTTGGCAGCTCATTTTAAAATAAACCGAGGAAACCAGACCTACTTAAATTGTTCAAACTGCATATGACATCCAACCATTAAATTGCAAGTCTGTTCTGTGACAGTGGTGTGACGACCACATCTGACTTTGTGAAAGTGCCATGGGTTTAGACCAAGTGCTTGCAAAAGTATAAGTGAGGCTCATTACCTGCTTCAGTACTGCTGCAAAATAATGAATGTTGCACATTAATATGTAATTACAAGGCATGTTGGCAGAGCTGAGTGTTAAAATTGAGTTTGTGTTTGACTGAATTTGCTTGTAGTCAGCACTCTCATCATCTGAGAGTAATGGACTTGATTTCGAGGTAAGCCTGGAACGCCTGTGCTGTGCTTTTATTGAAGGTCATGTCTTGATAGGAAGGATAGCTGAATTGAGTGCCTTGCACATTCAACACACATTCCTTTGAGAACAGTAATAATAAAATTTACACATCACTTTCACTTCCCTCAAAGGGGTTGTGAGAGTAGGCCTTGAGGCTGAATTTATGAAGATAAAAAAAAAAAATACAGTATATACTGCTGAAGGTTCCTACAGTGAGCCCTTTAGCAAATATCAAACAAGAACCACATGGGATATGCAGCAAACACTTAACAGGAACCCCTTGGGATATGCAGCAAACACTTAACAGGAACCCCTTGGGATATGCAGCAAACACTTAACAGGAACCCCTTGGGATATGCAGCAAACACTTAACAGGAACCCCTTGGGATATGCAGCAAACACTTAACAGGAACCCCTTGGGATATGCAGCAAACACTTAACAGGAACCACAGATTATATCGTTATGCAAATGGCATGCCTTCTGCAAATCACTTTCAGTTTAATCGGGTAAGATGCCAAACTGGTAGACTTGTACAGTCAGTCCTAGAGAACCATTCTACCTGGTATAATGAAGCGATTAACTGATTAAGAACTTGGATGTAGGTTTAATTGGTGCACTAAAACCACTAACAAAGACCTGGGCCTACATTTTCCACTGTGGGCAAATCAAAGGCAAATTGCCCACTGTCTAGTAAGTGTACAGCTATAGCCATTACATCACCCTATAGAATTAAGAAATATTTCTTCATCAAGTCAAATGAAACCTGCTGAATAATGTTACGTTAACATATTGAATTACATACCGCTTGTAGTTTTCCATACTTAATGAAAAACTTGAAACATTTGACATTTTCAAATCTAACATGAAATACTGTACTACAATTATGGCTTCCGGTAGACTTATGCAATACCATCTTGTATTTTCTTTGATCACATGATGTTAAATAGTGTTCATGTATTTATTTATTTTTTAAATGGTCTCAATCCTAAAATTGTAGGTGATGCTAAACTTTTGGCCATAGCTGTATATGTGCATTACAGTGTGTGTTGAGTGAGTTAAGCATGATAAAAGGGGTACTTCAAAGCATTCCAAAAAGAAAAGCTTTTTTATCTGTTGGTTTTCTTGGCTTCATAATCAAAGACATAAAACAAGCTAAATTCGGCCAGAGTCAAAAATACATGGAGCAACATGTATGGAAATGTTTAGTCTTTTCTAGTTTGACAAAGATTCAGTTTTAGCACTAGGCACCTTCGGACCCACTTTGATTCGCCTTTCTTTGCATGTCATGCTGTGTTCTATATCCTTGTTTTTATTAATACCAGTTAATTTAATCTGTGTGCAGAAACAGAACAGCTCCTGATGGATTTGCAGGGCTGCTGTAATGAGGTGATGCAAATAACACCACCCTTAACGCAGGCCGGGGACTAGGTATGGTTTTAGCACTGGAAAATTTCTATAAGAGATATTATTATTATTATTATTTATTTATTAGCAGACGCCCTTATCCAGGGCGACTTACAATCGTAAGCAAAAACATTTCAAACGTTACAATACAATTAATAGATATGCCAAGGTATCAGAAAATAATCCCAAATACTGTCCGCTTCCAAGGTTCCAGTTTAGGGATTTTGAGGCACAGGAGCTAAAGCCAATTCTAAGAAAGGTGCAACTGAGAAAACTGCACTCAGTTCATTAAGTGTTCATATATGAGCTGTTTCACATCTGTGACTGATGCCTGTCTTGGTCCAAGATTAGTGTGGGCTTCTGTAGCTCATACAGCCTTATTTAGCAAAAATATATTTATAGACCTATAAATGCCTTTAACTAATAGAGAATGTCCTGTTTATAAGTGAGGATGAGATAAGAAGAGCTGTCGTGTGAAAGAGAGACCGTTGTCTACTGATCATCATCAGCAGCAGTGTGGAGTAGTGGTTAGGGCTCTGGACTCTTGACCGGAGGGTTGTGGGTTCAATCCCCAGTGGGGGACACTGCTGCTGTACCCTTGAGCAAGGTACTTTACCTAGATTGCTCCAGTAAAAACCCAACTGTATAAATGGGTAATTGTATGTAAAATAATGTGATATCTGTATAATGTGAAATAATGTATATTGTGATATCTTGTAACAACTGTAAGTCGCCCTGGATAAGGGCGTCTGCTAAGAAATAAATAATAATAATAAATAATAATCTCGCAGTACTGACACGTCCACTGGGTTGCTGTAATTTGGTCAAGCTGTGCTATACTGGTGTCAGTACAAACCAAGGCTGAGTTAACAAGCAATTAGAAAGAGTAGATATTGCTTTACCCAATGCCTTGGTTCTGTTGTAATATTGACTGTGTAATTGTTTTGTATGATTCCCTGAATGTTGTTGTTGTGTGATTGCAATGTAAATAAGTTCCATTGCTTTGAATCGATCAACCAGAATACAGCTGTGCAAAAAGAGCAGAATGAGAGATGGGAGAGAGAGCTGGGATTGGCCCCATTGGAAATACAGGAGAGGGAGCCGACCGAGCTGGAGCTCCTGCTCCAAAAGTGGGAGCAGGCGGGAGAAGTAGCGCTGTCTCCTGAGCTAGAGAGGGTGGAGCTGCCGTCCCGAGAGCCAGAGGGGGTGGAGCTGCAGTACCGAGAGCCAGAGGGGGTGGACCTGCTGTCTCCTGAGCCAGAGGGGGTGGAGCTGCCATCCCGAGAGCCAGAGGAGGTGAGGGAGTTACTTCCACCACAGCCCCGACCACCACCCCTGGAAACCAGTCCGGTGCTGCCAGACACCCTGCCAGTCTGCCTAGACCTCCCTGCGCTAGACCTGGAACCCAGGAGCCTACCCCATCAGCCACAGTTCCACACCTGGTTCCCCACTCCGCTCTCCCCGATCACCCAGACGTCGCTGGGCTGCTGCCAGACGTTGAATGGCCGGTGTCTTGAAAAGACAATGGGGGGATGTGTAAGACAGCAGGGAGGGGGTTAAATCCTCCCTGCAGAAAACATGTGCATAGGCACATTTGTTTAGTTCAGTTGTTTATTGTTTGATTAAATGTGTTAATTGTTTTATTGTTTAATTATCCCCTGCACCTGGTGATTATTATTAAATTAGAGCCAGATGCAGGGTATAAAACAGAAGCAGTTAGTTTGCTCAAGGCTGCTGAGTAGAAGGAGGCAGAAGAGGTGCTCTGCTTCCGAGCAGTCGAGAGGAAAGAGTGGGCAGTTTAAACCTGAGTGGTTTGGGTGAAGCTTTTCGGTGTTACAGGTAAACGGCCTAGCTGTCCTGTGTTAGTTAGGTTCCTGTGTGTCTAGTTAGTGCTCGTGGAGAGCTAGGTGTTTATTTTGTGTTTTGTTTTGTTTTGTTTATTGGGTTTGTTAAATTAAAAAAATAGCACAACCGCGCTTGAAAATCCATTTCTGGTGTCCTGGGTATATTCTTAAAGGGGCAACGAACGACCGTGAGTGTCGGCCGGTTCACTATATATCTATCTATATATATATACATACATACACATACTACAACCACCACTATTTGTTTATTTACTGTACTGTACCTTCATACAATACAGCCTCCTCCTTTTATAAGTAGTTTTTGTTGGATCACTACATTACTACTTTTCAGCCACCTACATGCTCGCTCTCAGCAGACACAATTGTGCGTGCTGTGCACAATATGATGTTTATGTGATTTATTTCAAACACAGTACCCCTGCTCTATATCAAGCAAGTTAAACACTGCCAGCTACAAACAGTAAGGCAGCGGAGGGATTATAAGTAATTTTGATCATGTAGATTAGATTTATCTTTGGGCAGAGTTTATAAAAGTAAACTGGGTGCAGGTTTTGTTTTTATATGTGGATTTGTATTCATCATTTGCCCATGCCATGAAAGTGGATTTAGCTCACAGCACATAACGTTTTGTCAAGGCGTTTGGTAAATGTTTCCGGTACTACAATGTCTGATTTGCTTTGTAATCCCTTATGAATTGTGCACAATCTGTTAAGCACATCATGTGCTCAGTATTTCATTTGTATTTCCTGAACACTAGCTTTCAAGACTGCAAATCTCTTCTTGGGTGTGAGTGCAAATTGGAGAAACAGGTGTTTTACTTACATTTCCACTTACCCCTGAAGAAGAGATTCAAAGTCCTGAAAACTAGTGCTTGTATAAGCACTTACAGTGTTAAAACTGCCGAATCAAGCTGATGCACACATTTCACTAGGTTTGTTTCTGTTTGTTCCAGTGTATTCCTTTTTTTGCCAATGCAAACATAATTAGAAGCTCCCCATTAGTACCCAGATATTCTAAGCACTTGTAAATTCGTTCACTTGAGGGAGCAGAAATAGTTTGCAAAAGGTCACATATTTAAATATTTGGATTAAACCATGGCTCTTTTTTCGATTGTGCTCTGCAGAATACAGTGCTGATAAAATCTCTGCCGTTTCAGCATTCTTGAAGGAAAACAAATCTTGACGAAACATAGCAACCAGCATAAAGTTAGCGATTGCCTTCTTTTCTGAAGCATGTAATTCTTCATTATATTTTGAAAGTATCTGCATGCACATGATAAACACTTACTCTGAGCAGACCCTGAGCCTTTTCCTGTTTACTCTGCAATACCAGGGACTGCAAAACACTTGTGGGTACGTGTCACACACACACATTCACAGGCATGGTACAGTACATTACACTATTACAAAACTGCTTCCTTCCAAGCACAACAAGAGGCACCTTCTTCTTTACTCCAATATAACACCAACATAGAGATGCATCTTATATGTTTGTTTTGGATCTAATGATCTTTAAAGTGTTCTAGATGTGTAAATCAATGAAGTTGGACAGTCCCTTAAAAAAGTTCCCCATAGTAAACGCCCAGAAATGTGTGATAAAGTATAGTAAAAGCATGGGTAAGCACCGTAAAGCCCAGTGAGATACGTTAAAGCATTTTATTAAAAAAAAAAAAACATAGCAAACTATGGTGAACTATGATAAGTGCATAGTATAACCATGGGAAAAGCCTGGTAGAAGAGCAAAATTACAGTAAAATAAATACTGTGGTAAACTGTTATAAAGGATCTTCTGCATGTTAGATATTTTTACTGGTGGAAGTAAGACACGGGTCTATCTAAAGTATTTAAACGGTGATTGAGTCCTGTGTCTGTCTAAACAGGGATTGTTCCTGACCCTCATTTCACAGTGCTTTATTTGCAGTAATGTTATTGCAGTAAGCAGCTCTATCAATGGCCCGTATAGAGTCAAACACCAGTTTTAAGGCACTTGTGGCTTCCATTTGCCCAACAATGCGATTCCACTAGCATTTTTGTTCTCGTTATAAGGCGGAAACACCAACAGTAGTTTCCGCCTTATAGTTATTGTAGTTGTGTTAAGTTATGTAGTTATTGTTAAGTTAAATAATAATAATAATAATTATTATTATTATTATTATTATTATTATTATTATTATTATTATTATTATTATTATTATTATTATTATTATTCAGACAAAAAACAATTGTTAGCTTGCTTTTTTTCAAAACAACAGCAAAACAAAAAGGAATTCTGATAGAACTGCCGTTCATTTTGAGGAAGCTAAATAATGCATCCTGCTTCAGAATAAACCTTAGTAGCTATCTTAAAACGTAGACCTGCAGTTAATGTGTTTTTCTATTGAATGCTCGATTCACATTGCCTCTGTACAGTGAATTACTCATCCCCTTGTATTGTTTGTCTGTCTGTAGTATAAAGCTGCTCAGAAAAGAATGATAGTTATTTTATTGAATGGCAAGCAAAAAGGTGCCAGCTGGCATCAACCCAATCACACGCACTGTCACTCACTGCTTTCAGTGTTGTTCGGCAGCCACAGACGCAGCGTTTAACCGGGTTCTGGACACTTGGTGCAGTACGGTAAATTACCATGCCGGTTTTTTGGGTACTACTCACCCATTAATTTCAATAAGCCTAAAATACAGCCCTGTACAGGTCGATCATTGTTTCACAGGGTAGGCTGTGTGTGTGGACAGTGTTTTGCAGCCCTGTACAGGTCGATCATTGTTTCATAGGGTAGGCTGTGTGTGTGGACAGTGTTTTGCAGCCCTGTACAGGTCGATCATTGTTTCACAGGATACTCTGTGTGTGTGGACAGTGTTTTGCAGCCCTGTACAGGTCGATCATTGTTTCATAGGGTAGGCTGTGTGTGTGGACAGTGTTTTGCAGCCCTGTACAGGTCGATCATTGTTTCATAGGGTAGGCTGTGTGTGTGGACAGTGTTTTGCAGCCCTGTACAGGTCGATCATTGTTTCATAGGGTAGGCTGTGTGTGTGGACAGTGTTTTGCAGCCCTGTACAGGTCTATCATTGTTTCATAGGGTAGGCTGTGTGTGTGGACAGTGTTTTGCAGCCCTGTACAGGTCGATCATTGTTTCACAGGGTAGGCTGTGTGTGTGGACAGTGTTTTGCAGCCCTATACAGGTCGATCATTGTTTCATAGGGTAGGCTGTGTGTGTGGACAGTGTTTTGCAGCCCTGTACAGGTCGATCATTGTTTCATAGGGTAGGCTGTGTGTGTGGACAGTGTTTTGCAGCCCTGTACAGGTCGATCATTGTTTCATAGGGTAGGCTGTGTGTGTGGACAGTGTTTTGCAGCCCTGTACAGGTCGATCATTGTTTCACAGGGTAGGCTGTGTGTGTGGACAGTGTTTTGCAGCCCTGTACAGGTCGATCATTGTTTCACAGGGTAGGCTGTGTGTGTGGACAGTGTTTTGCAGCCCTGTACAGGTCGATCATTGTTTCACAGGGTAGGCTGTGTGTGTGGACAGTGTTTTGCAGCCCTGTACAGGTCGATCATTGTTTCATAGGGTAGGCTGTGTGTGTGGACAGTGTTTTGCAGCCCTGTACAGGTCGATCATTGTTTCACAGGGTAGGCTGTGTGTGTGGATAGTGTTTTGCAGCCCTGTACAGGTCGATCATTGTTTCACAGGGTAGGCTGTGTGTGTGGATAGTGTTTTGCAGCCCTGTACAGGTCGATCATTGTTTCACAGGGTAGGCTGTGTGTGTGGATAGTGTTTTGCAGCCCTGTACAGGTCGATCATTGTTTCATAGGGTAGGCTGTGTGTGTGGACAGTGTTTTGCAGCCCTGTACAGGTCGATGATTGTTTCACAGGATACTCTGTGTGTGTGGACAGTGTTTTGCAGCCCTGTACAGGTCGATCATTGTTTCATAGGGTAGGCTGTGTGTGTGGACAGTGTTTTGCAGCCCTGTACAGGTCGATTATTGTTTCACAGGGTAGGCTGTGTGTGTGGACAGTGTTTTGCAGCCCTGTACAGGTCGATCATTGTTTCATAGGGTAGGCTGTGTGTGTGGACAGTGTTTTGCAGCCCTGTACAGGTCGATCATTGTTTCATAGGGTAGGCTGTGCGTGTGGACAGTGTTTTGCAGCCCTGTACAGGTCGATCATTGTTTCATAGGGTAGGCTGTGTGTGTGGACAGTGTTTTGCAGCCCTGTACAGGTCAATCATTGTTTCACAGGGTAGGCTGTGTGTGTGGACAGTGTTTTGCAGCCCTGTACAGGTCGATCATTGTTTCATAGGGTAGGCTGTGTGTGTGGACCGTGTTTTGCAGCCCTGTACAGGTCGATCATTGTTTCATAGGGTAGGCTGTGCGTGTGGACAGTGTTTTGCAGCCCTGTACAGGTCGATCATTGTTTCATAGGGTAGGCTGTGTGTGTGGACAGTGTTTTGCAGCCCTGTACAGGTCGATCATTGTTTCATAGGGTAGGCTGTGTGTGTGGATGGTGTTTTGCAGCCCTGTGTTGGTAGATTATTATTCATAGGAAACAAATATCTTTATTTGCTTCACCTGTCTTTTGCTGCACCCTTTGCAGTTCAACTTTTCATTGCTGTCGATGATTGAACTGTGGTCTACACTAACCAGCGCCCTTTTACAGTTCTCCTTTCCAGAAAACAGGAGTGTTGGTTAAAGACTGGAGCTGCTGCTTAGAAGATGGGTTTGAAGGTGATGGAGGAGGATAATTCCTGCCAAAGACAATACACAGCTATCGTTGTTCACCTGACAGACAGACACTAATAGATCCACATCAGGAATAAAAACCCTGCATTGCATTTAATAGATGTCTATCTATATTAAACATGAACCAGTTCAATGCTGTGAGTTATTAAGGCTCTTATTTTGTGACTCATGCATGAAAGCTGTATTTATAAAAATAAAAAAAGAGCTCAACAGCATGAGCTATTCCAGGAAGAAAGGGGAGAAATGAAAGTTAGATGCTTTACTAAATATTACATTGTTATGATCTGCAGGAACACTGACTGTTGGGTTTTTTAGAAAAGCTTTTGGAATGGCTGTGTTCTCTTCATTTGGTACTGAGATCCGACATCCACCCTGCCACATGTTTCAGTGTATACTCCGTTGAAGGGACTCCTCTTGACAGATGTTCTAAAGCTCTGTGAGACATTACCTTATTGAAATGTTACTGATAGATTGTGTATTTTTTATTTCATATCCTCAGTGTCTCCCATCGTTTAAAATCCATTCAGCATGATTTCATTTTCAGAATATACAGTGCAGCTCTCTCCTTGAGACCAGCGTGACGTGTAGACCAGCTCGCTATTGAGACCCCTTTCTGTATGTGTGCACTAGTAGTCATTTGTTTATGTGATTTAATCACGTATTTATATTCATACATTATGGATAAATGTGGCATTTAAAAAGACAACAACAGTGAAATGTGGCCCATGACAAAGTCACTGTTACTGCTGATTTACCTCCAGGGCCCTTCTCACTTTTTGACAGAGTCATGTGCACAGCAGGGAAAAAGGCTTGGATAGCACACAGTGTTTAGTTGCAGCTATACTCTGCCTATAATTTTACTTCGTGAGATGTTTGTTCGAAATAAAAGTGCATTTCCAAAATAATATTTTGTGTGTGTGCGTGTGCGTATGTCAGGGAGCTTGAACACAACTGAAAAGTAGGGTACATAAAAAAGCTACAAAGGCTTCAGAGCAGAAATTAGAGCTGTGACCCATTTATATCTCTGATGTAGGTACAGCACTACTGTGTCAGTTTGAAATATTGAAGCTGTCCTGGTTAATAAATCATGTTGAAATGCATGCTGGATGATACCTGGGCTGGGATGAGAAAGAGTACGAATTGCATCTGGCTGTTAAGCAAGCAAGGTGACCTGCACAAGAAGGAAAGCAGATAAACACGCTGTAATTGTGGTCATTTAGAGAACAAGCAATTCCAGTAACATGCTTGCCTGTTGTTCTCGCAGGCAAGATAACTCAGAGACTTTAATGCAGCGGGGCTTTAAAGGAAGATCATAATAACGACCTGGGGGAGTTTGTCAAGGGTCTAATAATAGTGTATTCCAAACACATGCATGGAAATGTACTCTGTGTAAAAAGACCTCTGTACAGCATATAATGCTGGTCTTGTCTGTAAGTTAAATTTCAAATGTCAGTGTAAGTACCTTCAAATAGCATTTGACTTTCTTTACATTTCCTTACTACTGTATGTTATGGTGTTTCCAATCATTATGAGTGATTCTGGGTTCTGTTGCTATTATAGGGTTTCTCCAAATCTGCCTTTACCGGCCTTTACCTGACTTTACCTGCCTTTACCTGACTTTACCTGCCTTTACCTGCCTTTACCGGCCTTTACCTGACTTTGCTGGCCTTTACCTGACTTTGCCGGCCTTTACCTGACTTTACCTGACTTTGCCGGCCTTTACCTGACTTTGCCGGCCTTTACCTGACTTTGCCGGCCTTTACCTGCCTTTACCTGACTTTACCTGCCTTTACCTGCCTTTACCGGCCTTTACCTGACTTTGCTGGCCTTTACCTGACTTTGCCGGCCTTTACCGGCCTTTACCTGACTTTGCTGGCCTTTACCTGACTTTGCCGGCCTTTACCTGACTTTACCTGACTTTGCCGGCCTTTACCTGACTTTGCCGGCCTTTACCTGACTTTGCCGGCCTTTACCTGCCTTTACCTGACTTTACCTGCCTTTACCGGCCTTTACCTGACTTTACCTGCCTTTACCTGACTTTACCTGCCTTTACCTGCCTTTACCTGACTTTACCTGCCTTTACCTGACTTTGCCGGCCTTTACCTGACTTTACCTGACTTTACCTGACTTTGCCGGCCTTTACCTGACTTTACCTGCCTTTACCTGACTTTACCGGCCTTTACCGGCCTTTACCTGCCTTTACCTGCCTTTACCTGACTTTACCTGCCTTTACCGGCTTTTACCGGCCTTTACCTTCCTTTACCGGCCTTTATCACAGTATTCTTCTTTTTTTAGATTCACGTTGTGTATCCTTTTCTGTTTCAGTTAGCACATCCTGTGACTTTTTAAAACTCAAAAGTTTAAAGAACCCCCTGTGTCCTCAATAGAGCTCTTGGAGAAGAACATCTTATCTCTAGGTACATCAGGTACACCAGAGTGTAAACATTAACCGTTCCCCCCTGCAGATCTCAGAAACTCATGTGCTGTTTCTTATTCTGTACCATGTTTCTTACATCCATATCTGTATACATACATTCACATCACCCATGGTTGATCTTGTGAGTGTATTTGTGAGGCAATCTCATGCAGGTGGTGAGTTTGTCGTGGGTTCTGAACTGTAGAATCATGCATATATTTATGTGAAAAGTGATTCTTTTGTCCTTGTTAATCAAGGCACTCGTGATAATTGAAGAGCTAGTACTGTGTATTAGTTGAACAGTTATATAGTGGCTCTCAAGTCCTCAAAGACATCTTCTTTAGATGTAAGTGGGAATTCAAGGAAACAGTGTCACTGTTTGCATTTACAGCAAATGTGTATACAATTGCACCATGCTTTGTACCTAGTCTTATGTTCTTGTCTGCCGACACCACGGTTTAAATGCATTTAAGAAAAGTCAAGCGTTACCTTCTTTGTGTACCATATGAAACATATTAAGTGCTCTTGGGAAATGCTCTTTCATTCCCCTTGAAGAAAGGGTTTTCACACTTGAACGTACCAGTGCTTTCAATTATCTCACACAAATTCCCAGAGGAGTTCAGAATAGTGTTATATAACATCAGCCAAATATCATTAAGGTTAATGGAGCTCAAGGTTTTTTTTTTTTTTGTTAGGCAACTTAAAAAAAACAACAACAAAAATCAAGACGCAAAGATAAACCCGTAGACTGTCCTGCACAGAATCACTACACATGACAAGTGTATTTACCACACAGGGTTCTTGCCACATTAATCTCTGTTTCTTTTAGCATTCTTTCTTTTAGTTCTGTGTTTATGTTGTGAATCCCTGTTTATTGTAGCTTCGGCTTTCATTCTGACATCAAACTGTGTAGATAAGTTCTGCTTGTACAATATACAAGCCTTTGAATTGTAAAACATTGTGACAAGTATACTGTATGGGTCCTGGCTTTTCAAACACAGATAAACAAGTTTTTTTTTTAGTTTTTTTTTATCCTAAAGCACAGTTTGAAGCACAGTCTTCTCTTCTATATTGTGCTCCATAAACAGATAACTATATATGTGCTGACAATTACCAGCCTTGCATGCATGACACTGTTAACCCTGCTTGGAGTGATCTGCAAGTGAAGATCTAGCCTTTTATTTAATGATTTCAGTCTGAATTTATCCTACTATATGAGAATCATCTGGATTTTCAACATCTTTTCTGTCCCCAATAAACCTTAGCAGCGTGCCAACCAACATTTCAAAATCTTATTAGCACCAGTATACAGTATATTACTACCCGCCCCTTTCCTTCTGTCTATGATGCGACTTTATTTAAGACACCTTTGGAATAAGTGTTATACTCTTTCGGTTCACCAGTATGAAACCAATTGCTTCATTGAATTTAATGAAGTGCGGCTCTAATCCATACTTGATTTCAATTGAGTTCGGCACGCCTCTGGAGCATCCGTCTGAAACTGGCCTAATCTGTGTTTTAAATAAAATGTACAGGTTTTAACCCACTAAAGCCTGGGTAGCTCATTTGGAGGCAGAAATGACCCGTGTTGACCAAGTGTCTTGACTTTATATTATATTATTATTATATGACGGATAAAACCAAATATACATAATGAAAAGGATAACTTAATGAACCACGTTTTTTGTACAACTAATACAAACAATTGTACATAATGAAATATTATTATTTGTTTATTTAGCAGATGCCTTTATCCAAAGCGACTTACAGAGACTAGGGTGCGTGAACTATGCATCAGCTGCGGAGTCACTTACAACTACGTCTCACCCGAAAGACGGAGCACAAGGAGGTTAAGTGACTTGCTCAGGGTCACACAATGAGTTAGAGGTTGAGGTGGGATTTGAACGGGGGACCTGCTGGTTACAAGCCCTTTTCTTTATCCACTGGACCACACAGTCTCAGCCGGGATCAAGCTATACATCAGAGCAATAAACTCAGCGGTATGGCCTGAATGCCGTCACAAATGCTTGATACATGACCACCACTGTGTCTCTAATTACTGTGTATTTATGTAGTAGTTACTTAGTAAATACATGTGTACTTACACACAATTACAATGTTATTATGCATAGTTAAAATGTACTTCATGTTTAAATCGTGTTGCACAATATAACCCTAACCATAATCTTTTTTTGATAAATTGTGTGCTTACAAATAGCGTGCAAAAAGATTCACACATTAACTACATTGTAACTATACATAATAACATTGCAATTGTGTCTAAGCACACATGTATTTGCTATGCCATGCATGCCAGTATCACAGGCATGCATGTTCACATGTACTCCACCAGTTGCTTGATGACATTTTGAGTTTTTGTAAAGTGAAGTCGGGCACAGCTTTGTTCAAAGATTGATCATAGTGTCGGTCTTTCAAACACTGGAGATTCCCCCTGTTTTATCAGTGGGGCCAGGATGAAGCACATTAAAGAGACACATTGGTCAGGCTTGACAGCTGGTCATTAAGTGCTAGTGCTGTCATTGGACTCGTCCATCGATTGGGTGGCAAAGGATGAAAAAACCCTGAAAACAACAACAGAAAGCAAAGGACTTCAAAAGACTCATCATTGCAGGTAAAGGAGCAGTGCACAGATCTGCCTGGAGCAAGCATGGGAGTCAGACAAACGGCATTCAAAACTAACATTGCCAGTAATAAGCAGAGTAGAGGCTCAGCAGAAGCAAGCGTTTTATGAATCAGGACTGTGCTCTGAACCTGCTTTCAGCTGCATGGGAGATCCTCACGGCATGTGCATTTTATAACCTGAAACGCTTCCAGGGAATATTGGAATGCAGCCAGGAGCATTGTAGTCAAAAGAACGTACTCAACCAACCACCATCCTGGGACCAGGTGCCTATGACTGGGGAGGCTTCAGAAGTAAAAATGTATCTCAAACATCAGGAGCATCCCTAGCTGCAGTGGAACCGG
The DNA here is from genome assembly GCF_902713425.1 of Acipenser ruthenus. Classification (NCBI taxonomy): domain Eukaryota; kingdom Metazoa; phylum Chordata; class Actinopteri; order Acipenseriformes; family Acipenseridae; genus Acipenser; species Acipenser ruthenus. The sequence continues at coordinate 68,466,719 of NC_081195.1, forward strand.
TGTCGACAGATTTGATGTGGAACAAACAGAAGAATCTGTGCCCCCTCTCTCTTGAACTCTCACATGTTCTTAGATCAAAGATGTAAGTTTGTTATCTAGTTACAATGTATTTAAATTTCGATTCCCTGGGTGAAGTAGGGAGAGAATACTCTTCATACAGTGAAGGCTCGGGAGGTACAGTAGAGTGGGTGCTTGTCAGCTGGATGGCTAATGTCATCTTTTGTCACTATAGTCACACTGTACTGAACGGTAATCAGGACTTGACAACAACATAGCTGCTTGAATTGAAAGTTAATCTTCCTCAGTTCTGACTCTTGCGAGGATGCATTGTGTTATGAGTGACATGTTTTTTCAGCCCATTGATGTAATAGTGAGTAAAGATAATATAACACAAAAGAGGCCAGAGACTTTTTTTTTTGTCATTTGCATATTAGAAAATGTCAGAAATCCTCTTGCTTTGTATTGAGTTCAAGGAAAGAAGCCCTTTTCTACTCACTTGTGGCAGAATTATGTTCATTCTTAGATACATAATTTATAAATAGAGCTACTGGCCATTGTGGAGTGATGTTTTTAGGTCAGATCAGAACTGAGTTACTGCGAAATCCAGCTGTCTGAAACTAAATACCACTTTGCTCCTAAATTACCAACAAAAACAATTACAGTTTCCACAGAGTTTTAAAATGCATTTTGCCCTGTGCTTTGCAGTAGCTAGGTTTCCATGGAAACATTCTAGGGCCTACCTTGAGGTAAATGAAAGAGAAAGACAAGTGTACTTTAATGCAGGTTAAATTTCAAGGCCCTGTTTTAATAATAAAAAAAGCCATTGTAAAATGCTGGTTACTGTAGTAACAATACTACATTCATTGTTATTAAAATCTATGTGATGACAGCAGTGTGGTTCTGTGATTATTTGGGGTGTAATAATTGAGGGCAGCTCCTGCTGGACCAGAAGGTGAGATCCTTGGACATGAAGTTTAATCATCCCACACTACATTTCATACTACATCTAGCAATGATGTGCCTCAGTCATTGAATGTGTGTTGACTTTCTGCATTGTTTGTCATGCAGTAAACTGTACGCTTTTCAAGAGAGACCTATTTTCTGGATGTCAGCTTCGCTGATTGGGGAGTTAATTATGCCAACTACACCACCCAGCTCATGGTCCAGGCCTTGGTACTCTCCCGCCTAGACTACTGCAACTCCCTCCTGGCTGGCCTCCCTGCATCTGCCACCCCGTCCGCTCCAGCTCATCCAGAACTCCGCTGTCCACCTGGTGTTCTCTCTGCCTCGCTTCTCCCACACAACTCCACTGCTCCGCTCACTCCGCTGGCTCCCGATCATCGCTCGCATCCAGTTCAAGACTCTTGTACTAGCCTACAGATGCCTTGACCAGACTGCACCCAGCTACCTCCAGACCCTCATCTCTCCCTACACCCCCACTCGACCTCTCCGCTCCTCCTGCACTAGAAGACTGGCTCTACCTCCTCTATGCTCCCCTGCCTCCAGAGCCCGCTCCTTTTCTACCCTCGCCCCGCAGTGGTGGAATGACCTTCCTACAGATGTCAGGACTGCCCAGTCTCTGACCACATTCCGGCGCCTCCTCAAGACTCACCTCTTCAGACAGCACCTGTAGAACTCCTCTGTTCTCTGCCTGGGACACTTATCACCCTTCCTTAAATGCGCTTTACTTGCTCTTATCTGCCCCCTATTTTACTGCATTTAATCCTGTACGTCAGAGTACTGTAATCTGCCAAGTGTCTAATCTGTAGTATTTTGTATTTAATCATATCCTGATGTAACTATCACTGTCACTGTTATCTGCTGTATTATTGAATTGTATTTTGTCACACTTGTACTTGCTTGAACCAAAGTCATTGTATTTATCTTGCTCTTATTGTATTATTACTTGTACTGTGATACTTGAAATGTATTTGCTTTTGATTGTAAATCGCCCTGGATAAGGGCGTCTGCTAAGAAATAAATAATAATAATAATAATAATAATAATAATAATAATAATAATAATAATAATTCCTTTTAAACAGAAATGGCAGATGTTCTGTAGATGGTCTTCATCTGTTAAAAACCAGACTTGCTCCAGAAGTGCTTTTGTTCAGGCAATAGATAACTCTGTCTCTGTTGGCTACAGTATAGAGCAGGGTAA